>NC_056729.1:12685549-12973049 GCF_019279795.1 Protopterus annectens | reverse complement strand
CACACACACACACACACACACACACACATAGTAAATGATCAGTGCAAGGAAAGTGTCCTTGCACTAGCTTTCATTTAAAAAAAAAATAAATAAATCTGCATCCACACTTGCTTTTTCTACATGGGGGCTTTACCCCAACTCTGTTATTTACATATACCAACTTCAGTGCTGTGTAACCACCTTGTATGGTCCGTCAGCCCATATAGATTAAGTACTATTCCTCCTTGTAAGTTGACAGCTCAGGCATCCTAATGAATGTGAGGCTAATTTCATGGTCAATACCCAGAGGGAAACATTATATATCTATGTAGCTGCACACACACACACATGTACAGGAATAATAAAATGATACTGTAAAGCCATTGATGTGTCCTATGCAGATTATAGCTTTACGTTCTAGAGGCACTTTAGAGAAAAAGAAATAGACCTAGTTGAGACTTTACAGAAAATAGCTTCAAGAATGGTGAGGGGAATAGAAAGCCTGCGATGTCAAGAAAGTTTAAATTAGCTTAAGTTGTACCCATTTGATGAGAGACCAAACAGAGGGGATGTAATTTGCTAACAAAAGTTATTCTGTGGCCAAATAATGGGTTCTATTTAGGAACAAGGATAGAGTGGTGAAAAGAGGGTATGTTTGGAAAATAGTTTTCAGTGCTTACCATCTAAAAGGATGGTAGCTGAAAGCATTGCCTTCTAAATATGTAAAAAAAAAAGTAAAAAAAAAAAAGCGTGGCTGGAGTTCCAGTACCTGTAAAGAGCAATGCAAAAACTGCATGTTTTGCAGGGGTGTATGCCCTTCTTGCTTTCCCCTTTTGGGGTTTTGCTCCCTCCTCCCCTACTTAATTATTCTGAATTTAAAGATATTCACTTTTTAGGTGAAAACAGCTGAAAGCATTGCCTTCTAAATATGTAAAAAAAAAACAAAAAAAAACAGCGTGACTGGAGTTCCAGTACCTGTCCCGAGATGTGTGATCTAATGGTTAGTTATGCATGAAAATTTTTTTTCAGCTTAAGTCAGTCAGATTAAAGACTATGTTACATTTGCCATCTGCTTCTAGCCACGCTTCTCTGGTGGCCACTGACTACTGATAGTGCTCTAGCATGAGCCTAGTGATTAACAGTGCTAAAGGGAGCTTAACGGAAGCTTGTTAAAATCAACACCATGGCACAGAGGGATGAAGGTGTAACTATAACCCAGGTGAGCTAGGCTCGATTACTGGCTCAAGTATCTTAGGCGCAGGCAGGGAGGATTGGCCGTGCCCATCCATGACGGAGGACATTTGTTGAAACCACTCCCTGAGGAGAGAGAGGCATGTTCACAGAAGGGAGGAGACCTCAAATGTTGACAAATGCTGGGGTGAGTTGGGGGAATATGAGAGTAGATCATAATAGCAACCCCCTTCCCCCTGAGCAACTGAAGCATTTGACAGCACTACTTCCCAGAACACCCTTAAAGTCCACGCCCCCCCCGGCTCACTTGTTGAAGTCTGGGGGAAGGAGGAGGGGCAGGTAGACCTAGTGGTGGGCGTGTCGCACTGGAATGGTGAAAATGAGTGAAGTAGGGAGGATCATAGGTTCATAGGTGTGTACTAGGCTAATGGCCATGGATCCTTTACAAGCCTAGCCCATAGGATTACCCTGAATCGTGCCACCCGACCTTAGTTTCTAGTGCATCTGTCGAGTAGAGCCACTGGAATGATCCCCAAAGTGAATTTTCTATTTCCCATCCACTCATAAAGATTTCTCTTGAAGAGGGCCAGTGAGGCACTCTGCTTGACGTATATGGAAAGTCTATTCCATAGCATGGGCAGTCTCTGGGTTATGAACCTGTCCCTCCAGCTTGTTCTGTTGATTTTGGTAATGAGGTTGAGGTCTCTGGAGTGTGTAGTGTGGAAGGATTGAGATTTCTTTAGATGTAGCATTTCTAACAGAGCTGGGTCAGACATGGCTTTGTAAGTCAAGCAGAGCTCTCCTCTAAGTAGGCGTTATGAGATGAAGAATAGTTGGAGGTTTTTGAGTCTATCCATATAGGACAAGTGTTTAAGGCCTAAGATTCTCTTCGTGAGGTATTTTTGTGGCCTCTCCAGTTGTTGTAGGTGTCTAGTGAGGTACATGCCAAAAGGGGCATTGTATTCGATGATTGGCCTAATGATGGAAGATTAAAGGGAGACAATGACCTCTTTCTTCCTGGATGCAAAACCCTTAGTAATGAGATGTACCACATAGAAGGACTTTCTGACCACAGTGGCAATGTGGTGGTCAAAAGAGAAGTTGCTGTCAATCTGTGTTCCCAGATCTCTTATGACACCTTCTGTGGTTAGTGGACTACCATCGATGTGGTAATTCATGGGAACCAGGTTTTTCCCAAAGGGGATGACGACACATTTTTTGGCATTGAGCTTAAGACCACGGTTCTGACACCAGTCATTGGTCTCAGTGAGGCCTTTCTGTAGGATGTCAACATCACTTGGGGAGTTAATTATGGCTCCCAACTTGCAGTCGTCTGCGAACTTTGTCAGACATAGTCCCATCGTGTTGGCCTGAACTTCAGAGAAGTATATACCAATCAGAAGAGGACCCAGGACCGAACCCTGTGGGACTCCACTCATGACTGGTCGGCAGTCTGACTTGGAGTCAGCTACTTTCACACTGTGGGTTCTATCTGTGAGCCAGTTTGCAGCCCACCTAGTGATTTACGGGTTGATGCCAAGCTTAGTGAGTTTTTCTATGATTCCTGAGTGGGGAAATGGTATTAAAGGCCTTGACCAGATCAAGGTAGGCTGTGTGAACCACCTTGTCTTCATCCACAGCTCTGGTGACTGACTCAAAGAAGTCGACCAGGTTTAGCAGGCATGATCTACTCTTCACAAAACCAAACTTTGCATATCAGACTTGTCAGGCTAATGGGGCGATAGTTCCCAGGATCTGTAGTCTCTCCTCCTTTGTGGAGAGGGATGACTGTAGCAGTACACCATTCAGTAGGGACAAAGCCTGAGGTGAGGCTGTGCTTGAATAGGACACACAGGTGAGATGCCAGTTCACTCTGTAGTTCATGTAGAATACAGCCAGGGATATTTTCAGATCCCATAGAAGCTGTATTCTTGTCCTTGGACAGTGCTGTTTTAACCTGTACAGCAGTAATACTGGGTGCCTGGCAGTCTACTGGTATTGTGATTGGTCCTTTGGCGGGGGAGAGAGGGGTAAAGTTGGCACTGAATCTGTCGGCCAGTATATTGGCAATATCTGTTGGCTTGGTATAGGAAGTACCATTGTGCAACAGCTCCGAGCAAATCTGAGTATTGCTTTGGAGATTCTTTACGTAAATATAGAAGGCCTTGTGGTTGTCTTTATTATCTGCTGCGATTCTGTTTTCATAGCTAGCTTTAGAGGATTTGATGAGGGATCTCAACTTTTTATTTAGAGTGATAAGGGAGTTTTTCCAGTCTTGGGACTTCATCTTATTTCTCATCAGTTTCTTCCTCCTGTTGTAGAGTTTGTTTATGGCAGGGGACCACCAGATTGGCTTCCTTTTTTTTGGAGGAGAGCGTCTTGGTTCTGTTGGGTACAGCGAGATCCATGCATTTGTGTACGTGTTCGTACCAGGCATTAGTGTATGATTCTGCGGTCATGCAGCTGTTCTCCAATTGCATGGGTGCCGTGAAGTTAGCCACCTCTGTTTTTAGGAGCCCAAAGTTAGCCTTGGAGAAGTTTTTCATGGTGGTTACCTTTGCAGGGGGTTGGGAGGGATGTGGATTTCCAAGATGATTAGTTTGTGGTCGGATCTAACCAGGGAGGAGTTGGCTATTGGTACAGAGCAACGGTCACCCATGTTTAGTAATGACCAGGTCAAGGATGTTGCTACCTCTAGTGGGGGTAAGTATGAGTTGGTCTGGGGCATTGGAATTAATGAATTCCAGGAAACGTTGGGCAAGTGTATTGGTACACGAGTAGTTTTCCCAGTTAATGGAGGGGTAGTTGAAGTCAACCAGTATGAGAGTGTTAGGTTGGATCCTAATATTCTCCAGGGTGCTTAGGAACATGGAGTGTGAGTCTTGAGTAATGGTTAGGGACCTACAGCAGGCTACGACCTGAATCGCTGTCTTACCCAATGTTAGCTGCACTTGAAGTATCTCTGATGCATCATGTTGGGCTCCCAGTCTGGAGGTGTGCGCATCCTTTATGAATATGGAAACACCACCCCCTTTGGAGGTTCGGTCCAAGTTCTGGGCCCGAAGGTATGGAATGAGATGTTCTTCATCTCACATTGCTGCAGTCCTTACATATGGGTAGTCCGCTGTCCTCGGTCGGCCCGAATACCAAAGTATTAGGCTGACGTCGGTCAAGGCACTTAAAACTGACATCAGGACGTCAGGGTACAAAAGCGCATGACCGACGTCATTTCCTCAGTCTTTTTTGCCGCATGGTCCGATGCAGAAGCAGCGTTGCAAGTGCCGTTCGGCGTTCTGAAATTTTTCAATTCGGAGTTTCAGACCGAATCCAAGTTGGCTAAGTACCCCGTTGGGGAATATTGTTTTTTTCTTGCCTCAGTGTTTTACCGGATGTCAGAAAAAGTGAATAACTGTATTTCTTGTGGGAAACAGATACCGCATAGGGATTATCATTCTTTGTGTATTCCTTGTTTGGGGCCTGAGCATGACGTTGTTGGGTGTCGCTTTTGTGCTAGGTTCAATAAACGCACTATTAAGCGAAGGTTAGATTGTGCTAGGCTGGTCTTTGGGAAGCGGTGCAATTATAATATGCCATCGGATTCTCCGGCGCCCGCTTCTGTGAAGAAGCACAAAGACAAAGCAGTTAAACCCAGGCAAGATGAGTCGTCCGTTCCGGACGCCGGTTCTTTAGAGGCTTCAGTGGAACCGGTGGTTCCGACGGAGACTTCTCTGGAGTCTCAGGGGGAGACTTTGATTTTGCAGGAGGTGGTCTCTCCGGAGGCAGGTCAGGCTGAAGGGGCTTCTCAAGTTACTGTAATCCCCTCCCTTCCTAGGGTGGTTAGGCCTTCTCCTTCTGTTTCCAAGGCTTCTCCCAGAGACAGGCCAGTTTTAGCTTCTGTTGGTGTCACTCCTAGTTCAGCAGGGTCTGTGCCTAAGAAGCACATGCTTAAAATGGCAGAAGATTTGATTACTCTGATTAGAGGTTCTTTGCCCCCTCCTGATAAGAAGCCTAGGGTGGAGCCAGAGTTAGGAAGTTTTGAGCAGGCTTCGGATGTTTCAGAGTCTTCAGCTGAAGACTTGCAGGAGTACTCTCCTTATTCTGATTCTGATGCAGATGATTCCACTCCTTCTGCTTCTCCTCCAGAAGATTTTTCTTTTTCAGAGACACTTCATTCTATGAGGGAACATTTTAAGTGGGAAGGTCAGGACTTCTCTGATTCTAGGAAAAGGCTTAGGGAGTTTTTGCTGTTACCCCAGCATAGGCCCTTGGCTATACCCCCTGTTCTGGATGTTGTGGAAGATGTGTTTGCAGAGGCTTCACTTAATCCTGATTCTCTGCCTCCTGCTCCTGTTAAACTGGATAGGTATTACAGGGTGCCTGAGGCTCATAAATATCTTTATAAGAGTCCTAGGGCGGACCCAGAAACTATTAGTCAGGGACCTAAGGGTGTCAAGGCCTCTGTTGTTAAAAATCCGGTTCCTCTAGATAAAGAAGCCAGAGCTTTGGATAGATGGGGAAAGAAGGTCTATACATCTTCTACCTTAGCTATGAGGGCTTTGAATTGCCAGTTTCATATGTTGAAATATCAAAACTTTTTCTTTCTCAATTGAAGTCTAAGGTGGATGCTCTGGCGGAAGGCATTGAGTGTAAAGAATTACAAGATTTGGTGCATGTCTCTGAACAGGTGGGTAAGCATTCATTACAGTGTGGTTTTGATGCTGTGCAGGCCTCGTCTAGGGTGGCTGCCACTGGCTCAGTTATTCGCAGGCACGCCTGGCTGAAGGATCAGAATTTATCTGACCATGTTAAGACAAGGATTTTGGATGCTCCTTTGCAGTCTGATGTGTTGTTTGGTTCACCTGTGGAGTCAGTCTTGAAGAAAATGGAAGACAAGGCTAAGTCTATGCAGGCTGTTAAAGATTTTTGCAAGTTCAGCCTCCAGTTTAGTAGGAATTGGCCTGCTAAGGGGTGGACGTATCCTTCTTATGATTCTCAGTCTAGGGTAGATCTAGACGTGGTAGGGGCAGAGCTCAGAGTTCTTTCAGACCTAGAACAGGGAGTTCACCTGCACAATCTTCGGGTGAGGGCAGGGGCCAGTCCTTTCGTAAACAGGCCCAATGACCTACTTTTCAGCTGCCAGATCCTTCTTGCCTGGCAGCACCTTTGGGAGGAAGGTTAGCACTCTTCAAGGAAAATTGGATGTTGATTACCCAAGACAAATGGGTATTGGATATCATACACCAGGGTTACAAGTTTTATTTCCATACCTTGCCTCCTTTCAAAGGCATGCCGGACGTTCCTCCTCAGCAAAGACTAGAGGCTCGCAAACAAATTTCTCTACTACTTCAAATAGGGGCCATACAACCGGTCCCTCTGCCAGAAGTGGGCCTAGGATTTTATTCTCGCCTGTTTCTAGTACCAAAGAAAGGAAACACGTGGAGACCAATTTTGGATTTATCTATCCTCAACACATATCTGGACATTCCCAAGTTCAAAATGTTGACGTTACAACAGCTTTTACCTCTGCTGGGCAAAGATCACTGGATGGTGACTCTGGATCTCAAGGAGGCTTACCTTCATGTTCCTATCAGGCCCAGTTGCAGGAAGTATCTGCGTTTTCGGGCTGGGACTTCACATTATCAGTTCTCTGCATTGCCCTTTGGCTTATCTACTGCGCCCAGAGTGTTCACGAAGGTTCTGGCTCCAGTGGTAGCTTTCTTCAGGCTAAGAGGAATACAGATCTATCCTTATTTGGACGATTGCCTGATTCTGGCCCAAGAAAAGGACGAACTTCTTCATCATTTACAGTATGTGATGGCAGTGTTAAGATGCCTGGGGTATTCTGTGAACAAAATAAAGTCCAGTCTAGTACCCTCTCAGGACATGTGCTTTCTGGGTGTGAGACTGAATACAGCATCCCAGATGGCCTTTTTGACCCTGGACAAACAAAAGAATCTTTCTCTTTACTTCCACCAGTTGTCTCGTCAGTCCAGGCTGACTGCAAGGACAGTCCTTCAAGCCTTGGGGTTCATGGCATCTTGTATTCTGGTACTTCCCAATGCCAAACTGCATATGAGGAAGCTACAATGGTATCTCAAGAATGTATGGACACAGCACTGCCAAGATTTGGACACTGTCATTCAGATAATACCTTGCATTCAAAAGGAATTTTTGTGGTGGGCTCAGGAATGTCACCTAAAACAAGGGACTCTCTGTGACCCGGCCAGAGGCGAGTCAGATTCTAACGACAGATGCCTCAGACAAAGCTTGGGGAGCTCATCTAAATGGAAAATGGGTACAAGACACATGGCCTGCCAGACTTCAACATCTACATATCAACTTGAAGGAGATGTTAGCAGTCCAATTTGCATTGATAGCTTTCAAGGATTTACTTCTTCCAGGGCAGGTGTTGATTCAAACAGACAACACAACTGTCATGTGGTACATCAACAAGCAAGGGGAACGATTCTTATCCTCTATGCAGACAAGCAATGATTTTGTGGGAGACTGCTCTCAGTTTACGGCTAAATCTTCAGGCAAGGTTTCTGCCAGGAGCACAGAACTCCTTAGCAGATGTGTTGAGCAGACAAATTATGGATCCCCACGAGTGGAAATTGGATCCTCATGTATTTCAGAGATTGACAGTGTTATGGGGAACTCCAGACATAGATCTGTTCGCTTCTCCACTAAATTACCAGCTGCCAAAGTTTTGCACAAAAGGTTTCATCCCACAGCTTGGAAAGTGGATGCTCTCTCATTCAATTGGAGCAATCTTCACGTGTATGCCTTTCCACCTCTGCCTCTCCTCCCAAAGGTACTGCTGAAGGTCAGACAGGACAAGCCAAACATGATTTTAATAGCTCCAGATTGGCCTCGACAGCACTGGTACCCATTACTGAGAAGTCTGGTACAGGAGCCTCCATGGCCTTTGCCTTCGATTCCTCACCTGCTGTCTCAGGAGAACAGTCATTTACTCAATGTCAAACTTCATTCTCTACATCTGACAGCCTGGCATATTCTGTTTTGAACCCTGGAGGGTCTCAGCTTCCACAACAAGTTTTGAATGTTATTTTGGAGGCCAGAAGGCCTAGTACAAGGAAAGTTTACGCAGATAAATGGAGGAGATTTTTATTTTGGAGTTCAGCAAAGGACTTTGATGTTTCTAAACCTAATTTAAGTGTTGCGCTTCAATACCTTTCTGAGTTATTGGACAAAGGTTTGTCTTTCTCCTCTATAAAGGTTCATGCTGCAGCAATTTCTGCTCACTATGACTGTGACCCACCATTATTTTCTCAGCCTTTGTTTAAGCAATTCCTTAGAGGGGCAAAGAATATGACCCCACGTGAGCTCCTACTCCTGCTTGGGATCTCAATTTTGTGTTGGAGAAACTCACTCTACAACCTTTTGAGCCTGCAGCATCGGCAGAGTTGAAATATTTATCATGGAAGACTGCTTTTTTGTTGGCCATTACCTCTGCGAGAAGGGTTTCTGAATTACAGGCCCTTATGGCAGTTGAGCCTTTCTTAATTTTCCACAAGGATAGGGTGTCTTTGTACTAACCCTTCTTTATGCCTAAAGTGGTTTCTAGTGTGGCTTTAGACCAAACTATTCATTTGCCGACTTTTTATGCAAACCCCCAAAATAAAGGGAAAGGATTTTGCACACTTTGGATATACACAGACAGTTGCGATATTATTTGAGCAGAACTAAAGGGTTCAGGCAGTCTCAGCAGTTGTTTGTTTCTTTTGCTTTGGGTTCTCAGGGCAAACCTGTTTCAAAACAAACTATTTCTAAGTGGATTGGTTTTGTATTGCTTTCTGTTATTCCCATCATGGTAAGGAGATTCCAACTGGGATTAGGCCTCATTCCACTAGGGCTACTGCCACTTCTACAGCTTTTTAAGGGGTGGCTACTAAAGATATTTTGGAAGCAGCTACTTGGAGTTCAGTGCATACTTTCTCTAAGCATTACCACCTTCCACTTTACTCTAAATCTAGGGCTGGATTTGCCACTGCAATTTTACAGGGCATGTTGGCAGCTCCTAATTCTTTATAGTTTTGCCATCCTCCCTTACCTCTGCTTTGGGATTCTACCCATATGTAAGGACTGCAGCAATGTGAGATGAAGAACATAGTACAGTTTTGTACCTACCATAAATGTAGATGTTCAAGATCCACATTGCTGCAGTCCAATACCCTCCCTCCTTCCCCTCTGTTGTTGAAGGTGGTGGTGTGGTTTGTGTTGTACATATTGTAAATATGGTTAGTGCACGGGTGGTTGGTTAGGTTTTGCTGGCTTTTGGCTTTGGCCTTTCTTGTTAGGGCCTTCTGACATCTGGGGCAAGAAAAGACTGAGGAAATGACGTCGGTCATGCGCTTTTGTACCCTGACGTCCTGATGTCAGTTTTAAGCGCCTTGACCGACGTCAGCCTAATACTTTGGTATTCGGGCCGACCGAGGACAGCGGACTACCCATATGTAAGGACTGCAGCAATGTGGATCTTCGAACATCTACATTTATGGTAGGTACAAAACTGTACTTTATAGCCTGGTAGTGCAGGGGAGCTAACTGCTGCCTTGAACCAGGTCTCTGTTACGAATGGTGAATTAACCATTTGGTTGATAAGTTTAAGCAGTTGCATGAAGGAATAAAAAAGTTTGAACAACAGGCAGAATATAGGAAACAGGTTGATTTACTAACTACAAATTTGGTTACGGTGGAACAGAAATTAAAATCTAGGATGCTTAAAAAGTTTTCTAGGGATTCCACAGATTATCAGAGTGGTAGGCAATTTAATAAGAAAAAGGATGTTAAATTTGTCAATACCAAGGAGCAGCCTTATGTTAAGAAGCGCAAAAGGCATAGGTCTATTTTAAAGAGTACTTGACAGTACACCAGATCTGGAAGCTTTCCCATATTCTCCTGCTTCTAAAAAGGAGGTGGCAAATACCCCTTTAGGCCAGTTAGAAGGGCTTTAAGGAAACACCAGTGTGCGTGGTCCCACTTTAGAGACCGTATTACAGCTGATGGTGGCCAAGTAATTGAAAATAGGAATATTCATAATATTTCGTCTGTGTTTTTGTCCTACCGAATGTCAGTTATTAAATAAATGTTTGGGTTTTATTCCATGTTATGCAGAGCCAGAGGATGTATTTGTTCATGATATTATTGCTTTTTGTAGATTGCTTAATTTGAATTTGTATTTTTCTGACAAGAATTGTAACTATGGTATACCCTCTGATTTTAGGTTTATACCCTCCACTTTTGTGCCCCAAAGCAATACATTTGTGGCCACTTTTCAGCAACAGCTGTTAAAAGAATTACATTTTACATATAATGCTCATTCCACTATAAAAAAGAATAATTTAACTAAGGTGGAATGGCAGGTGATTAACAATATGGCTTCAAATAAACAGTTATTAACCAAGTTGATAACGGGGGCACAGTGGTATTGTGGGATTGAGCCATGTACTATGCTGAAGCTCAAAAACAGTTGACTGACCATCATTATCACCAAAGAATGTATTTAGATCCAACTTCTAAATTCAAAATTGAGATAGATGTTTTTTGAAATTGGCTGCTGTGGAAGGTATTTCTTGGGATACCTTCCATCCTTTAGTGGTACAGGATGCATTAAGGCAATACCTTTGCGGTTGCTAAAGATTTATAAAAATCCCAAGTGTCCTCTTGGAAAGCCTATTGTTTCAGATAGAGGGGCATTGACAGAACCACTATTGGAATTTATTTCATATCATTTTAAACCTTTATTGTGTATGGCCCATTCTAGAATTCAGATTACAACTAAAATTTTGACCATTATAGATCAAATGGAATTGAATCGTGGTTGGCATTTATAGACTCTTGATGTTAAAGCCCTATATACTAACATTCCTCACTGGGCAGGCCTGATGGCCTTGGAATATGGTTAAACAGGCCCTCTATTTATACCCAAGGTTTTAACACATTTTGTTATGTTTGACTGAACATGTGATGACTAAAAATGTGCTTTATTTTAAAGACTAATGTTATTTACAGTTGAGGGGTACTACGAGTGCGTCATTTGCACCAGTTTATGCAGACATCTTTATGGGCTTTATTGAAGAAAAATATTTATTTAGAATCCATGGACATCTGCAGAAGATATTTAGATGACTGTTGTTTGGTTTGGAGGTTAGATATATCATATTTATTAGAATTTGTTGACTATTTAGATTATGATAAATGGGGTATTCAGTTTAGCATACATTATGACCCTAAACAAATAGGTTTTCTGGATGTGATGGTCATTGTTAAAGAGGATGGGACATTCAGTAGCCAAATATTCAGGTCAGGAAATTTACGCAGCCCAATATCCTCTTGCATGCCAATACCTGTCATGCTCCTCATGTGATTACAGTCAGGAAATCCTTCTATGTGGCACACCTCATCATGAAGGGCTTTTCATCCAGAAAAAAGGAGGTCATTGTCCCACTGTACTCATCCCTCATTAGACCCATTATAGAATACAACGCCCCATTTGGTATGTACCTCTCAAGACATCTGCAACAACTGGAAAGGCCTCAGAAATACCTCACTAAAAGAATCACAGGCCTAAAGCAGATGCCCTATGCTGACCGCCTTAAAAAACTCCAGCTATACTCTGTCGCATATCGTCTACTCAGAGGCGATCTCTGCTTAACATACAAGGCCATGTCAAACCGAGAGATGTTGGACATGCTACACTTAAAGAAATCCCAATCCCTCAGAGCTACACGCTCCAGGGATCTAAACCTTGTCATCACAATAAACAAAACATGCTGGAGGGATAGGTTCCTGACCCAGAGACTCCCCAGACTCTGGAATAGATTGCCCATACATGTCAAGCAGAGTGCCTCTTTGGACCTCTTCAAGAGGAACCTTGATGATTGGATGGGAGAAAGGAAATTCACCCCAGGGATCACTTCAGTTGCCCTGCTAGACAGGGGTCCAGGAAAGTAAATAATGTGGGAAGAAATAGCCAGGGAATTGTTATGGCTAGGCTTGTATAGGCCCTAGGGCTGATAGCCTAGTACCAACCTATGAACCTATGATAAGAAGTGTACCCAAATCTCTGCTTTTAAGGTTAAAAAGAATTTGTTGCATGTTCAGGAGGTTTGTGACAGGGGATATAAACAAGCTGACATTATGGAGATTTTTGAATCAATAAAAACTGTTGACAGAGTACATTTATTAAAATATAGAACTAGACATGATCAGAAAGAGCTTCTCAGGTTTACAACTAGTTTTGGGAGCAATACAAGTTTTTTTGTGGATCTTGCTCAAAAACATTGGAACACTCTAGTTGGATGGCAGGTTAAAAAATATACTATCAGGTAGATGTCTTTTTTTCTTTTAGAACGGTAAAATGTTGAAAGGGCGGTTCAGTCATTACAAAAGAGGTGACGTTATTAATAAGTCTTTGGGTTATTTGACCTTTGGGGGGGGGGCACCAAGATTAAAGGTTTCCAGCCCTGTGGTCATTGTAGTTTTTGTAAATATATTTCCAAGACTGAATGTTTTTCGTCTTTTAATATATCAAAAGTATACCATTTAAGAATTTTTGGGAATTGTGTCACAGATTGGGTTATATATTTGGCAACATTTAGCTGTTCAGCTTTTTATGTGGGACAGACTTCACGTCCATTAAAACTTAGACTTTCAGACCATCTTAGTAACATTAGGTGTGCCAGAGTGTCAAATCCTTGTTTAAACATACATTACATCATAAAACAGCGGTTTCATTTTAGTATTCTAGATAAAAATTGTCTTAGAAGCTACAAAGGGGGTTGGCATAGTATTTTGAATAAAAGAGAAGAGTTGTATTATTAGGTTAGGTGCACTTTTCTCTCCGAGTCTAAAAGACCCTCTGTAGTTGACCAGTCATTGTTAAGGTGCTTTTATTTAAGTGATGTTACATTGTCTTGATTGTTAAGCACTGAAGAAGGCTGGTTTAGCCAAAACCAGTATGCTGCTATATTTGTGAATGTTGGAATAAAATACTTTTTACTTTTGTGAGTTAGTGCTGTTTTTTCTCCACCGTGGATGAGTGCTGGCTATTGGAATTTATAAAGTAGGAATCATTTCCATGATGTACATCCCATTTAAAAGTGTTCTGTTTTAAGTAACTACTAAGAGTTAAGTACTCAGTCATGTATTGTTCATTACTCTAGGATGGTCTATAACCAAATCTGTCCTTTGTTATTAAGTGTAATTTGAGACGTTTTCTACTGCCTTCTTAAAAATAGAATTACTTTATAAAGGATTTGAGAATAAAGAAGCTAACCCTGATTTATAAAGGGTTTGGAATAAACCAAAGACAATATGAGCTGATTGCAACCACCCAATATCATTGATGTGACCAGTGGAGGAAATATAATACATGAATTTGTCACTGCTGAATGTTGATATTAGATATGGACTGCAGCATTGAGATAGGAAGGATGGAGAGTGTGTGTGTTATGAGCTTGTGGTCTAAAAATTAATCTGTTAGATAACATTTTGTCTTGCTCCACAGCTGTTGAAATGAAATCTAAACATCATTTCCCCAGCTGTATACTGCTTGAGTGCACCGTTGTCTTCTCTGTCCTTAGCTGCTTGGCATGGAATTCTCTTTCATACTGCGGTGGTGCAGCGGTAGGGTTGAGGCCTCACAGTAAGAGGTTCTCCCGTTCGATTCTCTGCTGGAGTGCGGGGAGTGCCTTCTGTGTGGAGTCTGCATGTCCTCCCCACAGTTGGGTGGGTGTTCTAAAGACATGCGTAAATGGGTGTGCCTTCGTTGAAGGTTGAACATCGAGCTGGCACCTCAGCGTTCGTGAAAATCTACTGCCAATCATTAGCGGACCGGAGTTCCGCTGTGGCGACCCCTAACTGGGAAAAGCCAAAAGACAACAACAACTGATAGAATGTTTGTATTGTTTATACAGGTGTACACTATCAAGGTACATTATGGAAAAGCACGAAGTATAACTAAAAGTCTAATAAGCATTAGGCTGGGGTTTTGTTACACTTCAAAAATATTTTATACTGCATATCTTGTGTGCTGTAATTTCCTTTTTGTCTGTCCACCCTACCTTATTGATGTAGCCCACCTACCCTATTGATGTTGTCCATCATTATTGTAAGCTAGTATTCAGAACTGGCAACTGCCATTTCATAACGTTTGTACCCCTTCATTCTTAGGGTTAGAAAATTTCTAACAGATCACTTTTCCTTGTATTGTCAGTGGGGCTTGGAGCAAATGTTTTTTCCCCCAAAATATATGTGTAGGGCAGTAATTGGCTGCAACAGATCAACCCTGTGTATCACAACAGAAACTCCACTACATATTTTTCTGTCTTAAGACTGTATGGCAGACAAAAGGATAAAATAGTAGAGAGCTATAAATGGTATATAGTACTCCATTTAAAATCAAAGCGTTTAAGAAGGCTTTTTGGAATTTATGTCAGGCAGCATTTTTTTTTAATTTCCTCTGAGATAATTTATAGTTCGAGTGGTTAAAAAAACTGCTGAGGCAATCCCAGAAATAACAGAAAATTTGTCAGTAGGATATAATCTTGGAAGGGAGCATATCAGCTATATGCAGCATTTCTGTATGTTATGATATCAGGCCATTAACTGTCCATCATCATTTAATACCTCTGAATTTAATCGCTTGTAGTTTGAGGAATAATTCTTTTTATTTTCTGAAGTACTGTGGAGTTTTAAGGCTTTTAGATGAGGCAGTAAGAACTTGCTTTGTATTTGTGTTTTACAGATCTGCAGTTGAATTTGACTTTGTTGTAATGTTCAGTGAAGTGCGACAGGCAGGGTGCAAAAAAGTTTTCTTCATTGAGGAGTTTGCAGTTTCTCAGTGACGAGCAACCATGGAGTTAGTTTATTTAAGTAAGATGTGTGGATTGCTTGTATCCTGAAGAAATATGTTACATTATTTCCTTTGTTGACTAGGATGGGAGGACACTTGTTTTTACAGTGCTTGCTTTTACAATGTTTGCGTCCTTGATGTGCAGACATGAGTACATCTCAAAAAAGTAATGGTGTTGCAAAATATGTGTAGAAGTGGAATATTTTTGTATAGACATGTGTGATGGATGATGCCAAATGCTTCATCTGGAAAGCTGTTCGTAGTGGAATAGGTTAACAGAGGATCTACACACGTTTAAAGAGCTCACTACCATTTGCTCTTCTACCAGCTTTTTGATTGCAGCAGATTATGACCCAGTTATATTGCTTGTTGCCTTTAGTGTATATACTTACTGCCTGTCCTTATAAAGTCTTCACATAACAGCAGTCCAGTACAGTTATGATCCAGTCCCACTGAATAGTAACATATATCTTTCCATAACCCAGGACAGGCATGAAGAGAGATTCTGTAATCTTTAAAGCTAATTTAATGACTCTTACGTGACAACACACCCAAATAATTTCTGTACTGCAGCAGTCATTATCCAAAAACCATAAACAATTTATCGCACCTTGTCATTACTGTCAGTGGCAGGGCTCTTAGAAAATACACGGGCAGCTGCAAATATCCAAGTATTATTTCTTGGAACTCCCGTTCACTACATAAAAGCATGTGTCTCACTGTTAAAAAAAAAATGCTGGCAGTTACAGGGATGCATGTACCAAATCAAGGATTATTTTTCATGTTGTTTGAATAGAAGTGTATCTGTTTTGTTTCCTGAACTATCCAGACATTTCTCTATAATCCCATCATCGTCCCATTTAGGGGACTTTCTTTAGAGGATACTTATAAAATGGAAAACATTTGCAAGAAGTATGACGGATTTTCTCTTAAACATATCCATACCCCTTTCTTGTGACATGTACAAGAGTTTAAACTGGTTTCATTGTCATTCAGACTAAATTCCCTCCCCATTCTAGTTCCTTTCTTCTCTCTCTAGCTGCATCTAAGTCATTTTCCCAGTCCTCCACTGCTAGCAATCTGCAATCCTTAGTTGCACAGGTGATAACCAATCATCGTGTTGGAACGAGAATGGAGATGCTGTCATTTCTATGTATGTTGATGTGGAAAAAGTCTTCCCAAAGACATTACAAACAGTAACAGAATCTCTGAATTCAGTAAGAGATTGCCTTTGTACTATTGCAGAATATATTAGGGTTTCTGTCACAAAAACTTCACCTGATTTTATGTCCTGTGTTACATCAAAGGAAGTTTAAGTAGTTAAACATAGTGAAGTCTCTGGCTTACAAGCTGTTTTTGAATCTCTTGTCTGTGAGGTTGTGCTTTATGACCTTTTAACCTGTTGTGTTGTATATACACTTAGTTTTCTTTATCCTTGACGATGTTAACTTTATCGTATTATTTATTTATTTATTTATATTGTAGACTGGGTAGGTGGGCTGGTCTACTGATCTATTTCAGCTACACCCCTAAATTATGATCCAGTAATAAACAAATGAGATGCAGAAACATGACAGCGATGATGTATCTGACAATGTAGTTCCATCAAGGAGAAGTAGCAGAAGATAGCATAATTGTGATATCAGTACTAGCACAGAAATACATTTTGTTACATAAAGAAAGTTAAATGATCAAAGTTAGAGAGAGAGATCACTGTAGGCTGCTTGTTTCCATCTTTATCACAGTTTGCATGCACAGTGGCTTTAGCCTTAAAGCTAGCATGTATCTGTTCTTCTCTTATTTCATTTGGAGCATGGTACCAGATGTTGGACCAAGCCTAGTCAGTGCTTTTTCTCCCATGTCAGTTTTGAGGTGTGATCTTAGTAGGGATATGGCATTATTTAGATAGTTTCTAAGGCTGTACTATTCTTTAATGGGCAGCAACCTTTGTAAGAATCAACAATGGTTATACTTGTTAGTAGGCCCAGTGTGTTACAACCTTAGACATGATTGTATTCGGTATTAGGTCCAGTGTCTCACTTCCTTAGACATCATTACACCTGGTAGTAGGCTCAGTGTGTTACAGCCTTAGATATGATTATATGTGGTAGTAGGCTCAGTGTGTTACAGCCTTAGACATGATTGTACCTGGTAGTAGGCTCAGTGTGTTACAGCCTTAGACATGATTGTACCTGGTAGTAGGCTGAGTGTGTTAGAGCCTTTAGATATATGATCGTGGTATAGTGTAGGGACCTGCTTTGTACAGATAACCAATTAAAGTCATTTAGTAGGCCACAATTGTGGGTAAAAGGACTTCCTAGCTACACATATCTTCCTATTTTATTTTATGCCATTTGTAGTTGCTTATCCCAGATTATAGTGTTAGTAGTGGGAGCCCGTATTTTAATTTAGGCATGAGTACATTTCTTGAAAATTGCTCTACGAGTACTGTGCATCTGCAGGTGTGAAATTTTATAGCATAGTTTTAGTGGAGCTAATGTCTTGTTAATGACTTTTAGTATGTTATGTGAACATTAGTGCTGCAACAAATGTTGATCAGTGCATTGTTTTTCTTCTGCATTAGATAATGTATTCATTGTGCTGTCTTATTGTTATTTGGGATACACTGGACAATCTTTGGGTTGATTCAAATTCTATGACACTTGACTTTTGCGTTTTGACTAACAATTTATTATGGGTCAAACTGCACAGAGAGGCAGTTGCCTCTTGCCATTTCCTTTCCTCTGTAGTGTTATAATATTGGTTTTTACATAACATACTTATTTTGTGCTTTCTACCCAGACATGCTCGCATGCCGTTATTATTTTATTTGCCTTGCACACTCATATATTGCACTAAGTATTTTTGTTGCATAGTTTTGCATCCACTTTTTTGTTAAATTGGTATATTTAATACTTATATTTTTTGTTTCTGAAATATTATCTGCTTCCTACTATTACCCTGTGTGATGTAGAATTTTAGGGTTACCACCTGTTCCTGTTGATCTATTCCATCCTGCAAAAAAACATGAAACATGATGAATCCTGCTCCTGAGATTTTAAGACGAAAATGTTTCCTAACTTTCCTCTAATAATTGCATAAATCAGTTATTTGGTATCCGAAGCACATTAATATGATATGAAACATCAAAAATAGCTCAGATTATATAAATGTAATCTTTTATTTTGGCAGCAAAGTAAAGGTCTGTCCTTTACACTGGTTGATGATATGGTTATCCTGCATCTCACTTTTGGCATCTAAAAAGGTGGCAACCCCATATAAATTGCTTTTTAAAGTTACTCTATTAGGTTGTTAACCAGGTAAATCAAGTGATTTATCTTAAATCCTTTTCAGTCATGACCTGGTCCAGAGTAGAAATGGTAAAAACAATATACGTATGGACTTTTTTTTAGAGCAATCAATCAACCAGCATGTTTTTAAGAGGTGGAAGGAAATTAGATTACTAGAGAAAAGTCATCCAGGCATAGGGGGAGTTATGCACATTGTAAACAGACAGTGATTGCTGAGCAGAATTGAACTCCAAGCTGTGGAGCCATGAGTCACTACTGTACTGCCAGACATGCAGTCTATATATGCATTAATAAATCACTAAGTTGGAACACTGTTATGGTAGCATTTCCTGGAGCTTTTCTCTCTAGCATACCAACTTGCAGATGTTGAAAACAGAAACAAAGGCCTTTGAAAAGTAGGTACATCCAGCTAAAAATCTGAGCATCTAATTAGCTTAACATTTGAATACCAAATAGCTCATAACTTTCATACTTACTGTAGGAATGTGCAGTTCAAACTGAGATACATTACTTATCGTCCTGAATCATAGACCTGTATTGCATGGCTGTGCAGTGCTAAACTTTGAGATGGTCGTAGTACAGAGTGACACAGACTAATTAGATATGTATTAGTCAGTGGATAACACCTGTGTACTAAGCAAAGGACTGCATAACAAAAGAGAGGCTCAGTAATCACAGGCTAAATAGCATTAGGCTGCACTGAGGCATAAGCAGCCCTAGGGAAACATTTATGGCTGACATTACACACATCACACTTATGGCTAGTAAGCACATGAAGTGCACAGTGCATCAATATTTACCTGCTTCTAGCACCTGTCTCACAAAAATCAGGGATTGTGGGTTGGTATAATGGTTAAGGTGTTTACCTCATAATCATCTTGTAAAGGGAAATTGGCTAGGCTTAAAATAGCCCACAAGGGCAACTAGCCTAGTACTTACCTATGAAGGTAAGAGAAGGACAGCATAGTGGTTAGTACAGATAGACTAATAAGAGTGTGCACATTACTCTGGGAGCCCTGCTTGGCATGTACATGGGGAAGAAATGGAATAAACAGGAAAGTCAGAAAGGAGAGAGAGAAGTAAGCAAAGGTGACTACAGAAAGGTAACCATAAAATTTTTTTGTGGGAAAAGAATCACTTTTGTAAGTTTTACAAAACAACAAAAAAGTAGGTGGAGAAGACATTGAGCGATGCCTGATTATGGGATAGAGGGATAAGGGCAGTTAGCAGGGGTAGAGAGGCACACATAGAACAGAGACATAAGCAGAAGGGGTGGTATGCACAGTAGAGGTGAGGAGGAGAGTAGATGGACATGTAGGTACAGAGTGCGGACAAATGTTAATGAGAAGGGTTGAATAATGAACAAGGATTTAAAAATGATGCATACTGGATGAATCGTAACATGATGGGGATAAGATCAGTTCCTGGCATAGTTGATTGCCAGGCTGGCCAATTGTGCAGGAATACAGGCATGGCTGGGGCCTGCCAATAGCACCAGAAGGCATTTGAAGTTCTCTTTGTGGACATCCTGCTGCCAACACACCCCAGGAGTGATCAGCCTCTGTACTTCATGCTCGGGAAAGCCCTGGCCACTTTAGTAGAGGAACCCATACTCCTCCACCCCAAACCCTTCTCCACCACAAGGCAGACAATGTACAGAGGACACATGAGACTCTTTCAGGCCAGCTTCAATAGTGGAGCCTTTCTCTGCTTGCTGAAAGGCTGACCTGAAAATCATTGCTGACTCAGCGCCAGATGTACAGCTGGCAGAAATGGAGGAGGTCTGTATGAGTCCTCTTCCTCTACAAACGAGCCTGAAGGAAGACAGTGTGTGAAAAACCATCAGATAGATATACGAGAATGACTTCATTGGAGATGTGAACTGGACTGCCTCACAGCACATACACACTCCACTGTGTAGAGACATGTTTCTGCCCTCTGCAGCAGCTAGCTACATTCTGATGCTTTTCCTTCGCCAGTGGAAAATAAGTAGATATTATGTATATATGTACAACTATTACTAACCCAGATAAATAAATAAATATTAAGATAGGAGTAGACAGTTACTGAAAAAAATGCTAAAGGTACATGTCTGTGTCTCACTCCTGAACCTCTGACTCATTGGTGAAACAGGTTAGGGTGGCCCCCACTTCAGTTCACTGTAGTGGTAATGGCACCCGTCATTTGAAAAGTGAGGTCATTGACATTAATTAGCATCCATGCTAGCTCATGCCAGGCATCTACTTTCCTCAGTGGGGAATCAAAATGCCCCACCAGGTGGTTCTTGTATCTGATGAACAGGAAAAGCCTGCTCTCCCTGGTATACCAGAGTGGAGCTCTGCATTTCCCAGAGCCTGAAGTTGCCATGGCCACTCATTCATATCCACTCATGGAAGAAAATAGTAGCCCCGTGTTCCTGGATGGACTTTTGTGCATCCCATTGCATACAGTGTAGTGCTGCACCATGGCTCTCTAACAATACTATAGTGCTGCACTGTAACATGGCACAACTGCTGCACCACTTTGCTACAGGTGTCTATAGACCATATGCATGAGCATACAGGTTTAATGCTTCATGTTCATGGAGTGCCTCTCACCAACATTTATGGATAGTAGTTTGTGCAATAGCAGGGATTTACAGACAGTGGTACTAACTGGCTTCGACAGCATGACTGTAAAGCTGACTGGCCTTTGGTAGCATAACGTAAACTGTCAGCACCATTTAATGTAACATCACATACACCATTATGGTCCTTTAGCCCCTTCACTAACATGGGCCACATCACTCCACAGTACCACAAGACAACACAGTGGTCACTGACAGTGGTCACATTGTGGCTGTTTAACCCAAACTCTAGAATGTGATCCCTGACTCCCCACAGCATATCAGTATATGTGATTACCATGCTCATCTCCCATGACTCTACTCCATATTACAGTGTTGCATTCATCTGTTACGTTGTCCTGCATCTGTGCAAGTGATGATGATTGTACCCTGCCCACCCTGTAAACTGTGTGGGTATGGTGATATCTGATGTACAGTACAGTCAGTCCTGCATGGTCTGGATGTGATGTCACATGTCATTTTATTTTGTGTTGTCTATGTCATGACCATAACAGTGGAACACCTGCCTCTTTGCCTGTACTACAATGCATTACACTCACCTCTGCCTTGGGTATGGCACTGCTATGGTATATTCCTCCTGTTACTTTTTATCCTTCCCTTCTACTCTGGGTACAGCTGGTATGGATGGTCCTGCCATGGCATTCACCTGCTCCATTTATATGCACAGTGCTGTGTTATGTAACATGGCACACAGCAAAGGTCTTGCTGCCATGCCTTGACTGTATTGCAGTGCTCTTTCTGAGGTATCTAATGATCAGAAGCGCTCCATCAGCAGTCTGAATACACACTACTGTATGTTTTATGTTTCTGCATTGTCTGTTTTATAGGTCATTTACTGCATGGCCTACGATTGCTTATTGGGGTCATCAGCTATGGCAGTAGGGTGTATCTGGTGTCATTTGAAACGCATATTATGTATGGCCTGTAGCTTGTATGGCACCTGATTGCATAGACCTGTCTGCTGTGCACCTACCAGCCAGATGACCCCATTGAAGCTCCTTTGCAGGAAATTTTGGTATTGGTTGGATGTGTGCCAAATGTATTAATTATGAGAGCTGCTGGGGTGGTGTTCAGACATGTTAGAAGTACTTCTGTGGGCATTAGAGACCACCTAGCACTTCAAATAGTGGAAGCCCTTCCTATTGATATGTTGCAAATCCTCTGGACCAGGTGGATCCTTGAGAGGAACAAGTGTGGATTCTGTGGTTTAGAAGACGTTAGGGAAATGGACTGTCATAAAAGAACTACATTGAATTTGCTTTCTCCACCTCTGTCCTATGGACCCAGAAGAGCTTCTCCACATGTTGCAACATTATATCAAGGAAATGGTTTAGGATTAACAACACTGATGCCTGTGGTATCCCTAATGTGCCCCTCTAGGTTGCTTGAATGTTCTTATAGTTAAGATAGGCAAGGCCACACATATTTGCATCCACAAAAATAGACATACAATACAGTCTCCAATTCAGATTGTGGGCACACCGTTCCACTTGTTCTATGACAGGGTTCCTGTTCACTCAGAAATGGTCCACAATCTTTTGGTTTGTGAGCTTTGGTATGTCAGGCGCTGGCTGATCTTCTTCCTATGGCATTTAGGGCCACCTCATTCAACACTGCAGGCACAGACTCCAGTGTGTGCTCCTACCTCATGCTGCTGTGATACTACTGCTGCTGTTATTCCTAGCATTGCTCTCCCTACACACTGTAAATCACAGTGTTTAAGACAGGTATGCACCACTGCTCAGGTCAGCTGATTTATATGTTTCTGAATTGTTGTGCCATTTGTGGGTACCTTTATTTGAATAATTCATAGGTTCATAGGTTCATACTAGGCTATCTGCCCTAGGGCATTTATAAGCCTAGCCAGAATATGTTTGGCTTTCGCCACCCATTTTAAATTTATTTTGCTATGCCCTTTTTCGTGGTTAGTATACTGCGCCTCTGTCTAACAGTGACACAGAAGTGATACCCGGGGTAAACCTACGATCTCCCATCCACTCATCAAGATTCCTCTTGAATAGAGTCAATGAGGGACTCTGCCTAACCTGGACTGGGATTTTATTCCAGAGTGAAGGGAGCCTCTGGGTTATGAATCTGTCCCTCCAGCATGTCCTATTTATTTCAGTGCTGAGGTTCAAGTCTCTCGAGCGTGTAGCTCGATGGGATTTGGATTTTCTGAGGTGCAGCATGTCCATTAATTCCGGGTTGGACATGGCTTTATACGTCAGGCACAGATCGCCTCTGAACAGGCGGTATGCCACTGAGTAGAGCTGGAGTTCCTTTAACCGGGCAGCATATGGCATCTGTTTGAGCCCTTTGATCCTCTTGGTGAGGTACTTTTGGGGTCTTTCCAGTTGCTGCAGGTGTCGGGTAAGGTACATCCCAAAAGGGGCATTGTACTCAATTATGGGCCTGATGAGGGATGAGTAAAGAGGCACGATGACCTCCCCTGATCTAGATGTGAATCCCTTCATGATTAGGTGGGCTATATAAAATGTTTTTCTAACCACTTTGGCCACGTGGTTGTCAAATGAGAGATTGCTATCAACTTGGGTCCCCAGGTCCCTAATTACTTCTTCTGTACTTAATGGATTACCATCTATGTGGTAATTTGTGGGCACTTTGTTTTGCCAAAGGGATGACTATACACTTTTGGCATTTAGCTTAAGGCCATGGCTCTGGCACCAGTTGTCTGTTTCTATGAGGCCCTTTTGGAGGATGCTTGTGTCGGCTGGAGAGTCGATTATGGCACCCAGTTTGCAGTCATCTGCGAACTTGGTCAGCCACAGTCCTTCCGTGTTGGCCTGTACCTCCGAGAAATATATACCGAACAAGAGAGGTCCCAGGACTGAGCCTTGTGGGACACCACCTGTAACTGGTTTGGAGTCTGACATATCTTCAGCAATTCTAACCATGTGGGTTCTGTCCTTGAGCCAGTTTGCAATCCATCTAGTGACATAGGGGTTTATATTTAAGCTGGTGAGCTTATCTATAATGCCCGAGTGGGGTATTGTATCGAAGGCTTTTGCGAGGTCCAGGTAGGCTGTGTGGACCACCTTCCCCTCGTCAATGGCCTTGGTGACTGTTTCAAAGAAATCAACCAGGTTTAAGAGGCAGGATCTGCCCTTAACAAAGCTGAACTGGGTAGGATCCAGTGTCTGTAGGTCCCCAGTATCTTTATTTATGAGGTCCATGATGATCCTTTCCATAGCTTTGCAGACCAAGCTAGTCAGGCTTATGGGGCGATAGTTTCCAGGATCCGTTGAGGCACCACATTTATGGAGAGGGACCACTGTTGCTGTATGCCACTCTTTGGGCACATATCCTATAGTAAGGCTGAGATTGAACAGTAGTTTTATGTATGGGTTTAGCTCTTCTTGGAGTTCATGTAGGACGCAGCCCTGGACTAGGCTCTTTTCCATGTCGTCATCCATTGATTAACTTAAGCTGCATATCTTTGTCATTTGGCTATTGTTCAGTAGTACTGTCTGTGTTTTTGAATCCTCCACAACCTGCAGGTTGCCACTACCCACAGAAATTCACACAATGCAATGCACTGACTATGAATTTCAGCCATAGCTCTCACTGTCAGATGTACATGGAATCCTAGCTGCAGTTTCACATTGTACTGTTTCATACATCACCTGACAAAGGAAGCGAGACAGAGACTACTGTTATATGGATGTTCACTGCAAGTACTGATGATGGTCAACATTAGTTCATTGCTGCAGTAGCTTAAGCTATTTGGGTCATACCCCCTCCCCCACCCATTGACTGGATAGATATTTTAAAAAAAAGGGTACCTTTCTTGAGCTCTGTGTCCATAGTTCAAGGGGAGCTCTGGTAAAAGTGCAGTTAGAGTACCAAAATACTCAGAACTCTCTTGACATCAGAGTACTCTCCTTTGGCAAGCCCTGTGAAACTGTCACTTAACTAGTGATGTTCCAAGAGTGGGCAAATAAGTCCCCCATTGCGGAAAACCTTCCACTATATTGATTTTTCTCAGAAAACTTTCTTTTTTTTACTGAAATGTTATGTTTGTTTGGAAACTCAATTCTTTTGCAGTGGCTTTGCACATTTAAGGCAGTTTAGATGTGTAAGTGCTTTGCAGGATGTTTTTCTCATTCCTTGTGGTATATACGACAGACATCCTCCTGTCCACAGGAAATTTGACAGGTTATACAGGGCATCTGTGACTTGTATGAATTTATTTCTAACCCTAAAGCAGATCTGGCAGTGCTTTCCCTATCCAAAACTACTGCTGCCAAACAGATTGATGCTGTTAACTGCATTCCTCTTACAAGGATGGGAAAGCTTTTGACAAACTGGAAAATTGTAAAGGTGTATTCTGCCACTTTGACTTTCAGAATTTGAAATTGTCAAGCTTGTATGTTAAGGTTTTTGCTTTTAACTTTTGAAAACATACAAAAGTGAATGGTTAGTCTTCCCTTTTCTGAGGTAGAAAAAATCTCTGCATGCCTGTTTAATGCCTGGTTCTCATGGTTGTCTTAAAGTGGGCTTATGATGCAACTTTTACTAGTTCCAGAGCTGCTGCACTGGGATCAGTCATGAGAAGATTTGCCTGGCTTTATTCTCAAATCTTTCCTTAAAATATTACAGTTTTAATTTAAATTCTCCCTTAGACAAACCACTTCTGTTTGGCCCTTCTCCAGCTGAAGTGCCAAAAAGTGCAACTAAAGGGAATTGATGAGTCAAGGAGTTACTCAAACGTTTCAGCACTGCTTTTTCAAGGCATGTGAACATTTTCCTTCCTCCTCATCTCCCTTTATCAATAAGCAAATCAAGGAGTAAGGTGTCATCAAACAGAACTTTAAAAAGCAATGACAAGGAGCCTCCAAAAAGAAAGGGGAACAATCAAAGAATCAAGAACAGTTCTTCCAGTCAACATGAATGTTGACCTGTTTGGGCTCCCCTCCCCTACCACCCTGACCATCAGTCCCTCTCTCTGAGTCTTTACCTTCCCTTATGGCACCAGATTCTTTTATACAAACGGGTTGAAAAAGTAGTTCAGGGGGAGTACACTTGGCAGTGGGAGTCCCTCCCACCTTTCCTGGGATTTCCTCCTTGCCCCAAACCAAGTCTCTCTCTCTTCCCTCTGATTCTGAATGAAATGCTTTCTCAGGGAGTAATAGATCCAGTGTGTCAACGCCAGATGGACAAACGGTTTATTCAAGAATTTTCTGGTACCAAGGAGGGAAGGTAATTGGAGGCTATGCTTTATGCTATATTGGCTATGCCTTACCTTTCTAAATGTTTTTGTCAAGATTCTGAAGTTCAAAATGTCATCCCTTCAGACTCTTGTGCCTCTGCTCACTTTTCCAGCTTTCATGTTAAAGCTAGATCTAAAAGATGTCTACCATCACATTCTCATTGGCAAGCACTTCAAACTTTTCTTAAGATTATGTGCATCTTACAGATTTTAAGACAGCCATACCTTTCCATATTTGGTCAATTATCATATCTTTGCAGACTCTCTTCCCCAGCTGTCAAGAATCTTCAGCAACTCTTCATAGTTTTCTGCTAAGTCAGGATTTTTAAATCAACTTACAGAAATCATTTCTTATCCCTTCTCACAAAAATGATATCCTGCGACATTTGTCAGATTCTGCCTTAGGAATCCAACTGTTCTTCCTGAATTTTTCTGATTAAAGCCATGTATCTGCAAGTGAATTTCTCAGGGTATTGGGATATATAGCATCTATGATTTTTATGCTTCCCCTGGCCAGACTTCAGTGAAAAAAAAATCCAGTGGTACTTCAGTTTAATCTGGACCCTTTATCTTTTTCAGACCCCTCTATTTGTAAGGAGGGAGGTTTACTGGTGGATAGACCAGATCTCTTGCAGTCCAGGTCTCGCATTCTTCCTTCTAACTTGTCTCCAGTATGTCATTACAGATGAATCAGACATAGTGTGGGAAGTGGTTTCCAGAAGTGAGAAAATGCAAGGTCTGTGAAATCCCCAAGACAGACAGACAAGTATATAAACGTCAGAAATGTTGGCAGTGATCAGTGAGTCCCTACTGAAATGTCAACACTTGTAATGCAGAATGCCAACAGTTTGAAAAAAAAAAAGATTTAAAGTCTAGGACAAGAATGAATTCCAAACATCACTTTTCTCTTTTAAACTTCTTTTTTGCAGGGGCAAGTCCCCATGCCCGAAGTTATACATATCAACTCTAAGATTGCCATATCCGAATATTCTTGGAAATGGTCATCTCCAACTTTAGTATATGTAAGTCCATTCTTATGTAAGTCCATTCTTTTGCCCATTCATTCTCCATGTTTCAGTATTCCCTGTAAATGGTCCCAACATCTCTAATGGTTACCATGATCAATGCTTTCAAATTCTTAAAACATCTGTGGTTCCCAAAACCTCTGCAACTTTACACAGTCAACACCACAGCAATGTGGTACATAATCAGAGGCGTAACAGATCATAGCCTCGTCACAGACTGCCTGAGATAGCAACTCTGCTCAATTTGATTGCTTAGGCTTTATACAAAGAAAAACTTGATTTCAGTCAAGCCTAGCAGGACCAGGACAGATGCACACAAATGGAAACTTCACCCTGGGGTCTTCCAGGAGTTGATCTAAATGTCTGGACACTTCAAGTAGATATGTTCACCATCTTTCAGAACATACAAGTGGGGAGCTTTTGCTCCAGGATTCCTTGCAAGCAGACCTGGAAGACAGATGTTCTTTCATTCCCATGGTTGTGAATATTCCTCCATGCTTTTTCACATATATCCAAGTTTCTTCTGAAGATCCAGAAATACTCCACAAAAAGTATGATGGTGAATCCCTTTTGGCCCAAGCAACAGTGGTTCTTCTTTTCAGTCTGGCCAAGGGGAATTACTACAAATTTATCTACAGTCTGGATTTACTCTCACAAGACAGGGATTGTTTGAAATACCCCAACCTGGAAACTTTCCAGTTAACTTGCATGGATGGTAGAAATTTTGTTCCGTTTAGGCTCTTTTTTCCTGGAGTTGTGCAGCAGGGCTATAGGAGGTACAAAATATCTGCTCACTACTAGGAAATGATATTTGTGCAAGTGAAAAAGATTTTTTTGCTAGTGCTAGTCCCAGAAAATGGATCATCTTCAGGCCTTGCTGCCGCTGGTTCTTGTTTATTTGTGTGAGTTACTCTCCTCTAGCCCTTTCCTGTTCCTATGCCGTGGTGCATTTGTCGGCCATTTCTGCTGGACTGCCCTGGGATCTCCCCCTTTCTATCTACCTTCAAGTTAAGCAGTTTTTGAAAGGGGTGTTGCATATCTAGTCACCTAGAAAACAGGTGGTTCCTCCTTGCAATCTTAACTTTGTGCTTGAAAAGCTTACTCTCTTTCTTTTTGAACCGGCTCATCTGGCTGATTTGATGTTCTTATGGAAGAATATTTTACTCATTGCTTTGACTTCTGTTAGGAGAGTATCTGTGTTACAGGCACTTATGGAGAGTCACAAAGACATGGTTTCTTGCTAATTAACCCTTTTTTGTATACCTATAAGTGGTCTTGAGAAACACTAATAATCTCTCTGGCTTCTTTTCCGAACCCAGGAACAGGGTAGAAAGATTCCTCATGGTCTGGACATCCATAGGCAGCTCAGATATTACCTAGACAGAACTCATGCCTTCAGGAAAACTGACTAGCTGTTCATCTTCAATGAAGATAAGAGGAAATCTCATCCTTTTGCTTTTTTGTATACTTGCCATAATAAGCCACTTTCAGACAGGGTTTGGGGTCATTGTACTAGGGCTTTGGCTTTTTCAGTGGCTTTCTGGAAAGAGGTGGACTCCAAGTATTCTAGAGGCAGCAACTTGGTCCCCTGTACATTCTTTTGCAAATCAAACTGAATTCCTTTTCCAGTTCCAGAACAGAGTTTTAGTACAATTCTTCACGGGCTCCTGGAGTCTTCGTTTTCTTTATCTCTTCCCTTCTTACTTTCTAAGCTGTGGTACTCTTCCCAAATAGCTTAGGCTACTGTAACAGTGAAGTGATCTAAATGGTGAACATAGTACGTGTGTGTGAATAAACTTACCAAAACACTAGATGTTCTAATAGGTCACATACAGTAGCTGCTCCTTCCTCCAACCCCCTTTTTAATGTGTTTTTTTGTTATTGCAAGGCTGTTGATGTATATACCCCTAGGTGTATAGTCAGTAGCATAGCTATGGTGGGGCGAGAGGGGCAACTTCCATGGGTGTAAAGTGCTGGCGACGCAATCAGCTGATGACAATTTCTCTTTAATGCAGTACTGGCTTTCAGAAGCCGGTACTGCATTTGCAGTCAAAACTGAGCACAGTAGCACTCCTTGTATGAAGGCCATGGGCATAAACTGTGGCAACTGTTTACTACATTTGTAGCAAGCAGTTTTCTACAGTTTAAAAGATTTTTTTAAAATAAAATAAGCTGAAGTAGGGTTGGGGCAGTGCACAAAAAAGGGACGTGAATGGCTGGGGTAGAGGGAGGGTCTGTGTGTCATGCATCTGGCCACATCCATTTTTTTGCAATTTAATTGAAGAGCTGGAGGTGGGCATAGATCCAGCTGTGATAAGCTGATCATTGCAATCAGCTTATTACAGTGAAGTGCTTTTTTCCTCTTCACATGAGGAGCTGAGGGGGTGGAGAACTGGTTCTTAGTACAGATCCAGGGTGCTGGCTGAACCAGCTACGCTTCTGTATATAGTTTACCTTTTGATGTGTTTCCTAGTATTGTTGTTTTCAGGCAATAAATATCTGAATATTTTGGTGCTGTAACTGTCCTTTTATCAGTGGTTCTTTGACCACTGGAGAGTTAGAGCATCTGGAAGGTGCCCTTTAGGTTTGAAAAGCTGGCTGATTGCGGGGGCTAACACTACTGTAACAGTGGTCTTTTAGAATATCTTCTCTAATGTAATGTTTGCTTACACAACTGTACTTTCTAACTTCATCTCTAAGATTTTAAGTGTCTGTCAAATTCGGTACATCAAGTTCTTTTTTTTTTTTGCCCTCCAGTGTTACTGAAAACTTTCCTGTTACCCTGCACTTTGAACATCATTTCTTGTTTAGCGAGCGAATATGAGAATTCTCCTCACTGTGGTCATCTGAGGTTTTAGGGATGCTCTTCCCTCCTCCTGTCCTAAGCAGTGGCAATTACAGCTGTACTGACAACATGCATACCTTGAGGGCAGGCTTTCCCTACTGACTTACTGAAATCTATGTTGTTGTTGTCTTTCGGCTTTTCCCGGTTAGGGGTCACCACAGCGGAACTCCAGTCCGCTAATGATTGGTAGTAGATTTTGATGAACGCCGAGGTGCCAGCTCGACGTTCAACCTTCAACGAAGGCGCGCCCATTTATGCATGTCTTTCGAACGCCCACCCAACCACGGGGAGGACAAGCAGACTCCACACAGAAGGCACTCCCCGCACTCCAGCAGAGAATCGAACGGGAGAACCTCTTGCTGTGAGGCAACAATGCTACCGCTGCACCACCACAGATACTTACTGAAATCTATGTCTTTGTTTGAAATAAAAAATATTAGTAATGCTTCAGTTGGTTTGCACATGGTGCATGGGATATGTAACTGTTGACAATACGGCTGTTTCACTTCCCCTCCTGACCACTGACCCCCCCATAAATACTAACTGTGCAATCGCACAAGGCAAAGGAGAAAATCCACAAAAAAATTGTATACAACTGTCTTACATAAAGAGCAATCCTACTGTACCCAACTAAATGCAATAACACAGAAAAAAAACATACAAAACACCCCCACCTAACTATATAGTAATGATACTGGCAGTAAGGAAAAACCTGTTCCAGTCCTGTTCTGCTTAACTAAGACAACTCAAAAAGAAAACCAAAGTTCAAGAATAACTGCTGTACAACGTACATCTCGATTTCCATATGCAGCAGACCCCAGGCCAGAAAGAAAATCACATCCAAAAGAGAAAACATGTAACTTGGCAGACTGATCTTCTTGAAAGCCCACAGGTTAGCATGCCAAATAGTATTCTGATGTAACTATACAAAACATTTGAATACATTTAGGGTATAGTTAAACTTATTGTCTTTTACTATTAAAGTCAAGTAACATTTACTGTGTCTGTGAAGTCTGTATTGCAAAATTATTTTGACACCTGTGTCTTTGTATTTGAACGATTTGCTTTGCTTTTTTAGTATTGTACTGGTTGTTCATTTTATTTGTTAAATGACTTGTCTACCTGCCTGTTAAGTATGGATAAAATCCTACTACACCTAGTCCCCATTTCTGCATCAGGAAGTAGCTGTCGACAGGAAGGCCTTCAAACCTCATACCAGTAGGTACAGAAGTCAGCAGATGTTCATTATCCCCACCACTCTAACACTTTGAATTTCTGGGCTGTACTAATTTGTTAAGCAGATTTACATGGTATTCTTACAGTTTTGAGAGAAACTTAAGACCATTAGGCTAGAACTTGTTTACAGCTCATTGTCTTAATCCTTTATACCATTCTAGCAGTAAAATCATTTTGTGACACCATGTTAGTACTCGTTTCACTCCTACGACCACCAAGAAGAAGCTAAACACTATATAGGAACATTGTGTTGCTTTGGTCCTGAGTAGTTTAACTGGCCTGGCTTTGTTTCTTTCTTATTGCTTTCTGCTCTAATTCATTTTAGTCAGTTTTCTGAGGAGAAAACGGTCAAGGACTTTGATAGAAAGATCTCATGCGAAAGACTAATTATTTGATCTCTAAGTGCAGTTATAGTCGATGTTTCAGTCTATAATGCCAAGCTTTCCATTTATATACCACTGCAGTTACTCTGATTTTCTGTTGCCACAGCTTTGATACTCTTGCTGGTTCTTTTTGCTTACTTTTTTATCTGCATACTTTATGCTTTGCTTGGCTCATTGTTTTAGTTGCTGTGCTTCTCAATTATTAATGCTAACTGTAATAAACCCAGGCTGTCTCCTGGAAAGCAATACCACTGGTATGCCCAGTGCGACTACCAAATAAATATAGGGTTGCATTGCTGAAATTGAATTGAAATGTCTAAAACTAGAATGTACAACTCCCCGAGGCAGGAAATATATTTTGTTGAAAATCGTCAGATATTTTTTTCTTGCTATAGCGCTGTAGAGCTTTGAAACTCTCCTTACACATTGCAGACATTTGCTAATGAAACTTGATTGGTGCTTCTTGACTGCAGTCCCATTTTGCACACTGCTTTTACATCTTGTTTGATACCTGCTTCACAGACATATGAGAAACTCTCTTTGGAAAGGCTAGTCAGCCTGGGTAATATGAGAGACAGTGATTTATGACAGTCAGTTAGAAAATATTGACTTGTTCTTTTGGTAAATCTTAAAATACATTGGGTCAAAATGTATATATAAAAACAATTATCTCGGGGGCCATTAAATCATATTATGGAACAGGCAGAATCCTGAAATATCATTGGTCAAGTTCTTTTAATAACCGTTTCTCACTATATCATTACTCTCTGTGCTATAATCTTATCATTAACAGGATGCCTGTACATCTGTTTATCTTCTGTTAGGAATATTTAAAGCCTGCTGCATTCTTAATAATTCATAGTCTTTGTGGCTTATATTATATTACTCTGATTTGACTTTTACCATTCTTCCAGTTTTGTCAGTTTTGATTTGGTACCGCCTTGACTCTATAAAGGATTATTTAATAAAAACTTTCAGTTCTTGAGATTTCAGATATATTTTAGAAAAGGTTAGCCAAGTATTGGATGATTCATATTTGTATCCTTTGTCTCTTTCCTAACTTTTACAGACTAAGCCCTAAATCTCCTAGTTATTAGACTTATCCCAGGTCATGAAGCCTGTACGATGATGTAGTTCTCTGCAGTGCAGTAGATTGGATCAGCATTTGGAGTCGTAGAGCATTGCAGCTGGAAGTGGAAAGTGAACTATACCCGGAGACCATTCCTAGACTTATCTTTTATTATTTTTTATGGGAATAGACAGTGTAGCTGGCTGCATAGACTAGCATTTAATGTGCTGCAGGAAAAGGAATATTTTAAATTTGATTCCAACAGCCTTTGCTTATATACTTTGTGACTCTGAGAAAATAACAGCTTTCAGTCCACCCTGAAATGGCTCTAGTCACTAGCAAGTTGTCCGTGACTGGGGCTGTGCTCAGCTTCCAAGGGCAAATTTAAAGGATAGGCAGACAGACTGCTGACTGGCATGTGATTGCACATTCAGGAAGAGAGAAAGGAGGCATAGATGTATGTCACCTGATTTCTGATTCCCTTTGTGCTCCTTTTACTGAAAGGGGTTTGTAATGCTGAACCAGAGCACTGAAGTGGAATCACCAGGTGCACTCTCTCTCAGTCCTGTAAAAGCTTGTGATTTATTCTTGCCTTGGTTTGACATCAGTTTTCCAGTTTCCTTTTAACGTTTCCACATCCCTGCACCCTGTTAGTGACACTACTGCTTGCACCTTTGTTTTAGTTGCACTGTGGTAGATAGATACATTTGTTAGCACGTGTGCCTCTTTCATCTGAAGTCTGTAGTCTTGTTCTGAGACTGAATGCCTGATGAAAATACTGGCACCTGTAAATGTGTAGTAAGTGTGGCCTTGTCTGAGTGTACCATGTTTGGATGAAAATTTACACTCTTGGGTCTTCTGGATGTTCTGCTGCTGCTGTTTGAAAGAAAGAAGTAAACCAAGGTACTTTTTGCACATAGATGGGAGATACTTTCTAGTTATTCCAATCCATATTTTACTTTCTTTAATGCTTGTGTTTTTCTTATTCCCTGGGATTACACAGTCTGCAGTATATATCACCACCTTCCTACATAAATATAATGCACCTTCATTGCCAGGCTAAGTACTGCATATGGAGTATTCTGGATGCACTGATGCATCTCACAAACATCTTAAATTCTTCTGCTCTGTGTAGGAGTGTCGGAAGCTTCATCATAGTTATAAAAGGCCTTGCCTAATGCCATTCCTTATCCAATTTCTTGGTCATCCATTCTATGAGATGTAAGAATATATAAAAAATTCTACTTTGAAACCGCTGGTGTTGAGTATCCAGTCACATAAAATACTTCAAGCAGCTCAAGGCAGAAATCACACCGAATGAAGTAAAGTTCAATATAGTCTCCAGTGAAAAACGTTTAATAAAGAACAGGTAAGCGCTTTCACAAATATAGCATTTGCTTCATCAGACCTTCATATGTAACATCACATACTGAGTCTATATACCCAGAATAAATTTAATCCAACCAATCATGTTCATCCCTCCCTCGTGATGTAAAAACACATGACAATTGCCATTCACAAGAGATATTAAAGACATAGTAACAGTAATATAGAAGCATAGTGAACAGATATGTAAAGGCATATATATGTCTACATCTACTCAACAAACATCATGAAGTGTCCTCATAGCCAACATAAGTCAACTTTTTGTCACTATCACCCTAGTTCATAAACCTTCTTTTCTTAAATTTTGATCTGATTACTGTATGTTCATTTAGCCCTTTCCCAAGATGTGCCTTGAACTTAATGATCCATTTTAATTCCTTTTCCTCTGTAATATTGGTCAAGTTATCCATCCTAACATCATCATTCACTATTACTAAAACATTAAACTTAATTTGATTTTCTATTCCCAGCTCCAACATGTGTTTAGCTGTAGCTCTATATGTATGTCCCTTCTTTGTGCAATACATATGATCTCTTATACGCTTCATCAGGTGCCTGTTTGTCTTCCCTATATAAAAGGAATGACATATACACTGGGCAAGGTACACCAAGTTCTTGGTGTTACAGTCAACATTGACCTTCACCTCATGTCTAACTCCAGTGTCAGAGTGTTCAAATATAAGCTCTTCATAAATGTTGTCACAAAAATTACAATGGCCACATTTAATAGTTCCCCTATCATACAGGCAATGTGTCATCCCCTCAGCCTTCTTGGGATAGCACAACCTTTGCTTAAGTGATTTAGTATTCCTGTAGGGTCTATATTATAACATCGAAGTGTCAAAACTTTGAATGTTATAACATCGAACCGGAAACCTCGAAGACTGACAATATCAAAGCCGCGGAACATCGAATGCTTTCCCAGGGAAAGAATTTGGTGGGTTGTTTCTGCAGCTTCGCTATTTCCTCCACTGTGGTGCAATCTCGGAGTTGGTATATTCAAGTAGGGGGGTGTGGGGGAAAAGCCCCCCACATTAGAAATAGTTTGTAGTGTTTGTGTGTTTCGTGTTTTGTACTGGAACAGCGATTTTTTTCCCAGGGGGGAAAAAATCTCTGTTCTCAGTCTTCAAGGTTTTCAGCTTTCGTGGTTTTGGGTTCAATGTCATAACATTCGAAGTTTTGACACTTCGATGGTATAATATAGACCCTTCCTGTACACTACATGTGGTTTATTCCCTACCAGTCCTGCTATCTGACTATCTGTAGCATGTGCCAATTCTTTTCTAAAATCTCTCTCAAATGCTTGTTTCCTTTAGTATATGTAAAGGTAAATGCCACATTATTCGACTTTCTGTTCTGTTTCACATTCTGATAATTATATCCAGAATAATAGGGAATAGCTCTACCCTTCCTAAGGCTCCTAGCCTTATGGCAGGCTGCCTCTATGTCATTCTTCTTGTAACCCCTTCCAAAAAAATCACTTTCGAGCTGATGCAGTTCTTTCTCAAATCAACATCCCTGTCAGCTAATCTAGAGCATCTCATAGCTTGACCTTTTATAAAACATTCCTGAATATGTGTTGGGGATGCATGCTAGTACTATGCACAAAAGTTGCACGTTGACATTCCTCCTTAAATCTGTCAGTATGAAATAGTCCCTTAGTGTCCACAGTTCTTTTAATATCCAGGAAATGTTCAGACTATGTATGGTAAACCAAACAAAATAAACTTTTAAGGACAGCATAAAGAATACCACTGTTTTAGAAAAGTATGATTTTTGATCTCAGTGTTGCAAGATAAAGTGGATCTGAAAAGAGAGAGAGACTACAGAGCTTATTTTGGTTGTCGCACTGTATTAGAATCTCAGGGCGTTTGTTAGAGACGTTCCAAATACATAAGGACCAGAGGAGAAGTTTTGCTGTTTACTTCTGTAATGTACTATACTGTCAAAGCTGTTTACTTCTATAATGTACTATACTGTCAAAGCATCCCCATCAACATTTTAATTGGCAAATGGCTTTGAGTTAGAGTAGGGCAGGCACGGTGTATTAGGCAGATTTCATTTACTGTCTGGAATTGTTTTGTTTATTATTTTCTAGTTTAGCTAATGACACTAACCTTTCATCTGTGCCCCCCTTCTTCTGTTTGCAACAGGTCTCACACTTACTACCTTATTTGTGCAATACTGTTATCATGTTGTAGAGGTGACTGTTCTGCTATTCTCTGTAACCTAAGGTTTCATAATGACTGACCAGTCATTTCTTTGGATAGCCAAATGCAGCTATAAACTGGCTCTTCTCACTCAGCAACAGAGATAGTAAACTGAATGTTTTCATCAAATTGTCTCAAGACACTTGAGAAAAATGCTTCCTGCTGTTGTAAGCGCTGCTTGTTCGCTCCTGAAAAGCTTTAATGTAAAGCTCTGGTCAAAATGTGAAATCCTAGACAACCAAAATTTTATCTTTGATTTAGACATTCAGCAAAAATAAAATAACATAAAACACTCTAAAATGCTTTCATCTAGAAATCATTATTTTTAAAGTTCCTGATTTGAATCAGAATGTATTGCATGATGAGTAGTGTGTGTGACTGTGTTCTCATATTTGCGTGCAAGTGAATGGCATGCAGTGTGCTGAAGGCTATTCTAGTGTGCAGTACACCACCTGCAGTGTTCAGGGTCTTTGCAATGAGTAGACTACCAGTACAGAGTTCACAGTATTTGTGGTACACCACTATCCAGAGTCGTACCATGGTCATATGGGGCCCTAGGCAGGATAAATGGATCAGCTTTAGCCCCCCCCCCCCCAGTCATTCATTGTCCCATTACTTGGCTGTATTTCTCCAGTTACCATAAACACTGTTGAAACCTGTCGTTGTGCATGCCATTTTCTGTTTTACTTCAACAGTGATTACAGATATTTGGATTTAATTTAAAACTTTTAATGTTCTGTAGTCCTATCTCGCCTTCATTCTTACACTTGGGACCCGAGCCAAACCTCGGCTCTGACTCTGCCATACTCTAGCTCAAAAACTTCTGGTTGGCTCATGGCTAGGAAGTATCCCATCATGCATCATCCACATTCCCCAGATCTCGTTTGCTGCTCGTTCAGCTCAGACGTGATTCTTCTTGGCCATGGCGAAGTGATTTTTTTTCAATATATTGAATTGTCATTTTTGGATATTGCTATATTGTCTTGCTATTTAGTGGGTATATTTGCAGTTTCTGTTGTCTCGGATTACTTGCAGCTTATTTTATGTGTCTTGATGTTTGGCCGTTTTCCGTTGGCCGTTCTGTTATCCCTGCATCGCTTTTCTGTACTGCTGTGTTCCTGTTTCCTCTTGGGCTAGACCCATTTAAGTTACAGGACCTTGTCCTCTTTCTGTTGTATTGTCACCTGTTGGGCTAGGTCCATTTAAATTAGAGGACCTAGTCCTTGGTCCTGTTTTTCCTTCTCCCTGGGCTAGGCCTGTTTAAATTAGAGGACCTAGCTCTCGGTTTATTCTATTTCCCTTTAGGGCTAGGCCAGTTTAACTTAGAGGACCTTGTCCTCCATTCTTTCTCTTTCATTGTTGTGTGTTGTAGTATTTTGTTTGGGGATTATGTCAAAAGATGCTAAGGACCATAAGCCTTCAGGCTTCAAAAAGTGTACCAAATGTGCCCAGAGGATGTCCTTGACTGATGGGCACAATTTGTGTGTTTACTGTTTGGGGGCTATCCACCTCCAAGAGTCTTGCCTGTTTTGCCATGCGTTCAGTCCTCCTGCTCTTCAGGAGAGGAAGAACAAACTGATTTTGAAGTGACTACTAAAGCATTCCTTTGAGGAGGAATTGGGATCCTCATCATCCAGCTGTAAGTCTCCCTCCTCCTCCAAAAAGGAAAGACCAAAACCTACCAAAAGGTGGTCTCCCACCCAATCTGTTTCGTTGGAGCCGCCAGGCAAGATTGCTAAAGTGGCTTCACCCTCATCGGTTCCACTGATTTTGGTGTTGACAGAGGGTAGCTTAGTGGATACATCAGTCTCGGCTCGAGGTGCTTCGGAACCGATGACTGACATTACCTTTCGGAGCCGGTTATCTGATCTTCGGTTGGTTTCTCCGGCTTTTAGGTCGCCATTTTTACAGTGATCCAGATCACACACACTATCTTCTAGGTCCTCTAGGAGCCTTTCTGATGAGGATGTTGAGAGAGTGGTGCATAGACTGCTTCAGACTTTGGCGCTGGCAAATTTGCTTTTGGCTCCATCCCAATCGGTTCCGGAGCCCAATGTTCCATCCCGCTCGATTGATGTTCCTCCTACGAGCCTCTCTGAGCCTTTGGAGCCAGAGCTGTCGGGGCCACCGGTTGTGGATAGGTCGGTTCCAGCTACCTCAGTTGGACTCTCGGTTCAGATATCCACTCCGACCCTCTTGGTGCCGTCCGTGGGGTCGAGGATCCTTAGCTCTCTGGTCAGGCCCGAGGGGGATGCTTCGAATCGAACTTCTTCGATTCCAAGCCTAGCTCTCAGTGCTTCGGAGCGAGTGAGCTTGGAACCCACATTTGCTTCGGAGCCCATCTCCTCGGTACTGAGGGTTGCCTCTGTATCTTCAGAGTGGAGGGCATCCTTGGAGCCAGGGGGATCAGCATTCGAGGTGATGAGGAGTGTGCTGTCCAGGACTTCAGCTTCATGCAGAGGTACCAACACTCTTCCCCCTAAGGTGCAGATCTCAGTCTCAGCTCCCTCTCTCTCCCTACGTAGCAGGGACCCACATCCTCAGGATACCTCCATGAGTAGTCCCCAGTCTTCCAAGGTCTCCCCAGAGTACCTGACTGAGGAACAACCTAGGAAGAGAATTTGTAAGAGGAAGCATGTTGACTCCCCCGATGAGTCGGTTACATCAGACACTGACCTCGAGGAGTCAGAAGGGTCCCCCAAGTCATGCTCTGATGATATCTCTTTCACAGATATCCTCGAGATTCTGAAACAGAGAGGCGGCTGGCCCACCAAATCCCCATCTGATGAGGAGTCAGATTACCTGAAGGCATTTGGGTCTCAACCCTCCGGTGTCTCCACCTTTCGACGAGCTACTGGATTTAGTGAGCTGAAAGGTGTGGGAATCTCCTGATTCTGTGGAACCGGTTCCTAGAACAAATACATTTTTGTCAGCACCCCAAGACAAGGACATTTTGACTAAGGTCATTCCAGCAGCCACCAAAAAGGAACTTGCTGAAACTTCCTTCACTGTCCATCTGCCGAACAAGGAGTCTCAAATGATGGACAGGTATGGGAAGCATGCTTTTGCTTCAGCGGCATGTACTCTGCGGTCGCTGCACTATCTGTCCCAATTCACAAGGTTCCAAAGAGATCTTCTAAAAGAGCTGGGAGATACTCTACAGGGTAACGTATCTGATGCTGTATCTCAGAAGGTCAATGCACAGATGTCTACCCAAGTTCTATTGTGAACTCCTCCATGAGGCTGATTTCGTATGCAGGGGATGGAGCGAGTAGGGCAGCGGGTTCAGGAGTCTCTCTCAGGAGACACTCCTGGATGCGCTTGTGCAACTTTGTGGAGGCCTTTAAGTCTACATTTACAACTCCCCATTTGACGGCTCCTCTTTGTTCAGAACCAAGGTAAAGGACACACTCACCAGGTGGGAGCAGGAAGGAAAAACCCTGTCTGCCATGGGAGATGTTTTTCCGTCCCCTCTAGACCCTATCCCAAAGGGCAGAATGGCGGCAAAATGTGGTTAAAAAAATGCAGAGGTTTTTTCAGGACAGACAAGGTGATTCCTTCTCCAGAGACAGAGGAGGAGGAAATAATGGTAGATGCCACCCTAGAGGTAGAGGAGGCCCGCAGAACGAGGGAGACTGTGATTCCTTTCGTGGTCATTCCTATCAGCGCTCCTGAAAGGAGGCCCGACTGCACGTCTCTGAAGCCAGTCAGGGGTCGTATTTCTTTATACCCAGAAGCCAGGCACAACATCACTAAAGACAAGTGGGTATTAAAGATAATTACCAGAGGTTACCATATTCCCTTCTCTTCTCCACCCCATCAGACCAGACGAATCCCAGATGTGCCACCCAATCACAGGGATTTAGCAACTCTAGAAATCCAAAAGTTGCTTGTGAAGAGAGTCATCCAACCCGTCCCCACAGACCAAGCAGGATTAGGGACTTACTCCAGATTCTTTTTCATGCCAAAAAGAACAGGGGACATGAGACCCATTTTGGATCTCAGCAAACTGAACAAATCTGTGCAGAAGTCCAAGTTCCGAATGGTCACTTGCAGTCGATACTCCTGTTGTTAGGGAAAGACATTTGGATGTGCTCAATAGACCTCCAAGATGCATGCTACCACATCAAAATGGACAGGGCATCTAGGAGTCACCTATGCTTCCAGCTGAGAGCCAGTCATTATCAGTTCCGCTCTCTGCCTTTGGTCTCACCACAGCCCCCAGGGTGTTCACCAAATGTATGGCAGCGGTTATGGCTCACTTGAGATGTCAAGGATTACAGGTGTTTCCATAGCTGGACGACTGGCTCCTCACTGCCACTACCAGGCATCTACTGTTACAGGCCAGGGACACCACCATTTCAACTTGCCTACAGCTAGGAATTACAGTAAACTGGCAAAAATCTGCATTGTCGCCCTGTCAGCATGTGAATTGTATTGGTGCCGAAATAAACATTGTGTTAATGAGGGCTTACCTGCTTATCGAAAGAATTCGGAGTCTAAGGGAACAAGTCTTGACTCTACTTCCTCTAAGAAAAGTCAAAACAAAGGTGGTGCTCAAGCTATTAGGGACCATAGCTTCCACAATAGCACTAGTTCCATTAGCCAGACTGCACATGACGGTCCTTCAGTGGTTACTCTTTGCCCAGTGGTCATTACAGTATCTCCCTCTGTCTCATCCTATCCTTATAACTAATTTGTGCAAGCAGGATCTTCATTGGTGGATCCAGACCAGCAACCTAAACACAGGCAGACCATTTGTCCCCCCCCCCCCCAGTTACCACTATGACCACGGATGCTTCCCAGATAGGGTGGGGGGCATTATCGTGGGAGAACAGTCCAAGGCACATGGCAAGATCACGAGGCTCATTTGCATATCCATGTCTTGGAGATGAGAGTGGTGCTTATAGCATTGCAAGCACTCCACAGCTTTCTCCCTCTAGGAACAATCGTAGTCCACTCAGTCAACATGTCAGTGGTATGGTACTTCAGCAAGGAGGAACCAAATCTTACCCCCTCTGCAGAGAAGCCCTTCGAGTATGGGAGTGGGCAGTGTCTTCCCATTGCTTTCTGGTGGCAACGCACATCCTGGGGAAATCCAATGTCATAGCCAACAGGCTCAGCAGGGCTATTCTGATGCCTCATGAGTGGTCTCTGAACACGTATGTTGCGAACTAATCTTTCTCAAATGGGGTTAGGCTTGCCACCCTCTATTTGCCACCCCTCTCAATACCAAATGCAGCAGTTACTTTACCCTTATTCCCACGGACGGGGAGACTCTAAGAGATGCACTCGTTCACGATTGGCCCTCGGGACTTCTCTATGCCTTCCCTCCTTTTCCCCTCATTTTGAATGTAATTCAGAAAACAATATCCTTGGGAAGCAAAATGATCCTAATTGCTCCTTACTGGCCTCAACAGATTTGGTTCCCCTTCCTCAGACCATATCTAATGGGTGAACCTTGGACTCTGGATCCAGTTCTAGATTTACTGACACATGTCAGGAGCTTTCCATCACTCTCTCCACACCCTCAACTTGACAGCTTGGCTGCTCCAGTTCCATCCCTATTCAGGCTTCATGAGGTTGTACACATTCTGTTATCTTCCCACAAACCTTCCACTAGGAAGATTTATATTGGTAAATGGAAAAGATTCTCCCTTTGGGCCCATGAGAGAAACCTTGATCCCTACACAGCTCCCATTTCTGCTGTTTTAGACTTCCTCTCACAGTTATTCAATCAAGGTTCAGCAGCAGCAACTATTAAAGTTCAGTTGGCAGCTATTTCGACTTTCCATGTTGCTAATGAACCTAATCTTATGGCTCATAGGCTTTGTAGAGCCTTTCTCAAAGGGACCATGTTACTAAGACCCCCAGTCATGGATCCTGTGGTTCCATGGGATTTGAACTCTGTTCTCCACAAACTTACGTCTAGTCTTTTTGAACCTTCAGCGACATGTGACCTTAACTTTTTATCTTGGAAAAATATATTTTTAGTGGCTATCACTTATGCTAGACGGGTGTCTGAACTGCAAGCTCTTTCCATTAAGCCACCTTATTTGGTATTTCATAAAGATAGGGTCTCCTTGAGGACAAACTCTTCCTTCATTCCTAAGGTTTCTTCTCAAGCCAACATTAATCAGTCTATTGAGTTGCCTGTGTTCTTCCCTGAATTTTCAAACAAAGCAGAGTATAAATTCCATCAATTGGATGTCCATAGACAGTTACGTTTTTATCTGGACAGAACTAAAAATTTCAGGAAATCAGACCAGTTATTTGTCTCCTTTTCAGACTCTAGCCAGGGCCTCCCAGTTTCTAAAGTCACGTTATCTCACTGGAGTTCCAGTTGCATTTCATTCGTCTAGTCCTCCAGTGGTAAAGATCTGCCTTTCAAGGTGAAAGCTCATTCTACCAGGTCTGTGTCTACCTCGGTAACCTTTCAGGCTAGGATCCCAGTAGACAACATTTGTGCTGCAACAACATGGGCTTCACCCATACATTCATTACTCACTGCAAATTGGATATGGCTTCTAGGAACGGGTCTTCCTTTGGTTCCACAGTACTAGGAACGGGTCTTCCTTTGGTTCCCCAGTACTCAGGAGCATTTTCCAGTAAGCCACCTGAGATGAAGGTGCTAGGGACACTGTCCAAAGTGTAAGAATGAAGGCGAGATAGGACTACAGAACATAAAGAAGTTATGTACCTATCATAACATTCGATGTTTGTAGTCCATCTCGCTGTACATTCTAAAGAACCCTCCCTCCTGCCCCCTCCTTGAGGACCTAGGGGTAGAGTACCTACTGTTATTGTGGTCCTTTCAATTTGGTTTGTTCTTTGTCTTTGTCCTGTATTTTCTCGCAACAAACAAGATCTGGGGAATGTGGGTGATGCATGATGGGATACCTCCTAGCCACGAGCCAACCAGAAGTTTTTCAGCTAGAGTATGGCCGAGTCAGAGCAGAGGTTCCAAGTGTAAGAATGTACGGCGAGATGGACTACAAACATCGAATGTTATGGTAGGTACATAACTTTTTTTTAAATGTTGTAGTGCAAACACTAATAGCCATTTACTAAACAAAACAATACAGTCTCACAGTGCAAACAGACTTTGTATAAGCAGCAGTAAACTTCTCGCCCTTGAAACTCACGTTCATTGAAATTGTATTGAAACCCACATTCATTGAAAATGCATCTGGCCAGTAGCAGATGTTTTCAAACCATGGGCCCCTTGTACACATTTTTAGACCATACATTAATATATATGTTCTTTAATTCACCTTCCTAATTGTATTAAATTATGTCCCTTGTTTAGTACATCAACACTTGTTAGAGTGTGTTTTAAATTTGTAGTTCTGAACATTTTATTCCACTGAGCAGTTAATGATAATATACGAACCATTAATAACAAAACTATCCATTCCAGAAAATTTCAACCTTAAGAGGCCACTCAAACTGCTGCTGCTGCTGTTATAATCCAGCAGTATCGGTCAGTGTGCACAATCTCTGCAGACGTAAAAGTTATCTGAATAATTCCACATTAAAGAACACTATTAGTAATGACTTTAAATTTCAGTGCTTCATCTTCATATGTAGTGCCTGCTGCCCTTAAAGAATAAATTGCCTATGTTACATTAAAAAGCCTAGTGTGATGGAGATATGCAATAGGGAATGGCCATCAAACCGACAACAAAGGATAACACACAGGAGTGCAGGAACATCATAACCAAAGGGTTTCCGACGCTGTCCACTGTCCAGTCAGCAATGACGACTTGCAAGGCTTCTCGGTTGTATGTGTTTTCAGAAGGGAAACAAGTGGGACAGCAACAGTGACTCAGAAGGGTTTTATTTTTATAGCAACACCCCCCCCCCCAAGCCAGTATGGGCCCTAGGAAGCTGCCTAGGTTGCCTAGTGCTGGCTCTTGGACTGCTACTGTCAGAGGCAAATGGAGATATTCTGGTTTTGTGCTTAGAGATAAATGTTGCCTCTCCTCATAATAAACTGCTTTCATTCTCAACAGGTCATGTACCCCTTTAATATGTGCACAACCTGTACCCCTCTACGTAAAAAGTTAAATGTTCACTCAGTCACAGAGTGCTGTAGCTCTGACTGCAGCCCTAGTGACCCAGGTAGTGAAGGAACTGGCAAGGGGATCGAGAAGGAAGCTGGGGATGGACTCGCTTATTCCAGTAGAGGAGAAGGTTGCTGGGTGAACATATTTATGTTTGGAGGTACTGTTTATGAAATAGAGTGTTGAGAGCTTAGGTCAGGAGAACAGAGGTGTGAAATAAACTGCATGTCCTCATCTCCCAGCCACTACATGAACAGCATTGTACTTCCAAGTGAACAGAGAGGAAGGTGGGGGGATTCAGTCGGATGCAGACATCTTTTTCAGCACCACCACCATCACTGCTAGCCTGTCAAGGTTACCCAGGACAGGTGGAATAAATGATTCATTAGACCACAGAGGTTCATGATGTTCCCCGAGTGTGTTGTGAAAAAAGAGTATTAAAAAAGTTTGGCACACAAGTTTTGAATAGGTTGAATATATAAAATCATTATAAATAAAGCTAAGGATAAATTCTGTGCCTACCACCAAGCTAGCACTAAGATCTTCACTGTGTTCCATGGTCTCTTTTATTGATGGCAGGTGTGTACCCAAGAAGACTGAATACTGTAATTAAATCAAAAGGTGCTTCAACAAAGTATTAGTTTAAGGGTATGCACTCATAACAAAGTATTAATTTAAGGGTATGCATACTTGTGCAACTAGAGTATTTTTTGATATGTTTCCCCTAACAGATTTGTTTGTTTCAATTGAATTGTGCAGGTTATAGGTCACATTAAAGGTGGGAAAAGTTTAGAAATGATTTATTGTGGTCTCATTTTTTTATATCACAAAATTCTGGCATTTTAACAAGGGTGTATAAGCTTTTTATATCTATTGTATATGACCATTTTAAGTAAACCTGGATAAATGGATGGGCAGTCATAAGTACGCCTCGTTCTGGCCCTTCAACCCCTTGTGGAAAGGGGCCAAAACCAAGCTAAAGTCTGGTATTAATTCATGTCTTGGTAAATTAGTGCGGCCATTGGCTAGGCTACAAATGGTCTGCTCAGTCAACAACCTCGTATAAACTAAAGAACCTATGATTGACTTTTTCTGTTTATAAGGAGAAGCTTATTCCGTAATACTGGAATTCATTATGTAATGTACATGTCAGTTTTCAGTTACTGAGATTTATTTTTAGTATTTGGTTCCCCAGAACCATTACTAGGTTACCTGGAAGCCCCTAAACTCTTAGTTGTGGACCAAGGAAAAAAAAAAACTCTTCTGCTTGGAAGCTGTAGCAAAACACTCAATCTGCCTTCTCAACCACTGAAAAATGGATGCACCAAAACCACCTCTCACTAAACACCAACAAAACTAAAATCCTCCTATTTACCCCCTCAAAATCCACCCACATTGACAAAAACTCATTCCAGATTACCAGCCTCAACAACTCTGTCATTGATATTGTTCCCTCCACCAAACTCTTGGGAGTCACCATTGATGAAAACCTAAAATTCAATACCCACATCCAACTCAACATCAAGAAAACCCACATAAAACTTGGCCTACTCTACAGGAATAATCACTTCCTCTCTCGCTCTACTAGACTGACCCTAGCCACAACTTACCTTTTCCCATCCCTTCTTTATGGCGCTCCTCTGCTTACTAATCTATCTTCCACTTTTACCTCCAAACTAGAAATATGCTACAACAAAATCTCCAGATTTGCCACTAAAGCTAAAGCCTCCTCCCACCACTGCTCCTCCCTACTAACTATAAACTGGCTAGAACTCCCCAATCAACTAGACTTCCTCCAATTAGTCTCAGCCCGCAAGTTACTATATCAACCCACCAGCTGCCCTGCCTTATCTAATATCCTCCAACCTTACAGCCCTCCCAGACCCCTTAGATCCACTCACCAAAACCTCATCTCCATCTACAAACCAAAGCGTCCTGCTGGTCAGCTTCTACTTTCCTTCACCCTAGCTAAAAAATGGAATGCCCTGCCCTCCACTCTGAGAGCTTGTGACAAACTAAACACCTTCAAAAGACTATTACACTCCTACCTGCTTCTTCACAGAAAATGTAACTGCACTCCACACACCATACCTCCCAACCTCCCCCCTTCCTTCTCTCCTGGCTAAACTCCTTTCCCTTCAAACCTCTCTCGTATATTCTGACTATAAGTTATAACCAATCTCCTCCCAGCCACTCACTCGGTCTCTTCCTCTCCTTCGTAACTACTTGTAATCTTCTTAACTACTTAGTATTGCATTCCTCCCCTTTCTACTACCCATCCTGCTATAAAACTTTTTTACAACTACTTACTGTATGCAATGTAAAATAATCTTTCGTTTGTTATTTCAACTTAATAAGTAACTTGGCAATGTGAAAAAGTCTATATGTTATGTAACTTGTTATGCGAATCTTCACAGCTTAACAATGTAAACATTATTTGTAACTTGTTATCTGGAGCTTTTCTCCCCGGGTCTCCACTGCAAACGGACTCTCGAGTCTAGTGGACCTCACTGGTCACAAAACTGGAATAATAATAATAATAATAAGTGGCTTGCTGCAGTTGAGATGTCACACGCAAAGCAAGTTAGCCATGACTGCAGGTACAATATCAGTGTTAATTTAGGAGTACTCTTATTGTAATACTGTATCATCAACATCTGCCAGTTGTGCTTCCATTACCTTTGACAGCCTTTCCTGTCGCCACACCCTAATACACCTACCTCTAAAATTCCCTAATCTGGTGCTCAAGGCATAGACTTTCAAGTAGATCTGGATAAGACATTGCCTTAGTAACTAGTAAGAAGCAGAATATTATGACAGGTCCTGAAGCCTTTTTTGAATAGTTCAAATTTTCCAGTCCCATGATATTTTTAGTAGGGAATCATTGAATCTTTTCAAATTCTTTCATATACTTGACCAAAGGCTACCCGATGCAGCATTGTATTAGATAAAAGGGCTAATAAATGTGGTATAATGTGCGGCAGTGGACTTCCTATTGTGACCAGACATACTGTCTCAAATTATATGAGATGCAAGATATGCCTTTGATTCATGCTGGTCAAAGTTTTAAGTCCATGAAGGCATTTTTCACTGTGGCACTGGTAACTTTCATGCAACATTCTTATAATGTTGACTTTTCTAACTTTTACAATATATCTTTGGTTCATGATGCACACACTGGAAGCTTATATGATGATTGTTCTGACTGTAGTACTTTCCCTCCCACTGAGCTTCAGCCAATCACTGTGGTGATTTGAGGATAGGCATACAGTACACTAGTGCCACAGCAGGTAAAGTCTGGAAGTCTAACCAAAAAAAAAAGACCACGAAAGCAAATTGCGGTAGCTAACATGAAGCTAGCTAGCAACACAGTGCTTCTGTAACACTACAAAGCAGTGCTGGGTTGCCAGTATAAAAATAAATCATGACTTTTTTTGCATTTACTGTAAGCAAGAAAGTAAGTGTTAATGAGTCTATATTAACCTTTACAGCAACACCTGCAAACTGGGACATTTCCTTTCCCTCTAACTGTTAATGCGGGCAGTAAGACACAAGTCATTAATACAAGAGACTTCCAAGACAGAAACACACTCAACCAGCACAACGCAGCACAAACCATAGGACACATAGCTCACCTCCAAAGTGTGCCCCTCAACCTAAGCCCCTAAGGCTAAACACCTTGCCCAATACACTAATCATAGGTGACTCAATAGTGAGGCACACAGACGTCCCACTTACTAGGTTGAATAAGGAGAAGGTAACAGTCAGCTGTCTATCAGGTGCCAGAATCCGACACATAACACACGCACTCAGGTCACTGCACAACAAGTATGGCTCTGTCATTCTCGATGTGGGTGTGAATGAGCTAAGGCTCACCTCCCTGGACTAAATGAAAAGAGACATGGTCCTGAGCAGTATCCTACCGTCACCCAGAATGATACCGCAGTACGAACAAAAAATGATTGACTTTACCAATTGGCAAAGTTTCTGGAGTCATTCTAAGGGGATCCGGTATCTGTCTGCTTGGGATGACATGATTGACAGACCTCAATGCTTTGCTAGAGATGGCCTGCATCTGTCATCCCTGTGTTTCTGGGTACTGGCTAAGGCTCTTGCCACCCCTATAGTGCCTTTTTTTAAGTGGTGTTCAAAAGACCGAATTACCACTGTATCAGCTATAAATAAATGCAATCAGATAGTCATGCTGCTCAACACTAGAAGTCTAAATCTCAAGATGCACTCCCTCAAAGCACTCCTCAAAATGGAGAACATCGACATTTGTGCTGTAACGGAGACCCGGTTTAAAGCAGCAGAAAGCACCCCTGCGTTACCAGGCCATAACTCATTCCACACCTTTCGGCCCCAGAACATGGACCGAAGTTCCAAAGGCGGTGGTGTCTCCATATTCATAAAGGATATGCACACCTCCAGACTAGTAGCTCAGCATAACGCATCTGCGATGCTTCAGGTACAACTAACATTGGGTAAGATGGCGATCCAGGTCATAGCCTGCTATAGGTCCCCAACCATGTCTTTAGACTTTCACTCCACGTTCCTAAGCACCCTGGTATTTATCAAAGTCCAACCCAACCCTCTCTTAGTAGGAGACTTCAACTACCCCTCCATCAACTGGGAAAACTACTCAAGCACACATATACTGGCCGAACACTTCCTGGAATTCATCAATTCTAATGCCATGGACCAGCTCATTCTGACTCCCACTAGAGGAAGCAACATTCTTGACCTGGTTATTACTAACATGGGGGACCGTTGCTCTACACTAATAGTCAAGCCCTCCCTGATGAGATCCGACCATAAACTAATCACAATGGAAATCTACATTTCAACCCCCCCCCCCCCCGCAAAGGTAACTACCTTGAAAAACTTCTCCAAAGCTAACGTTGGACTCCTAAAAACAGAGCTGGCTGACTTCACGGCACCCATGCCAATGGATAATAGCTGCATGAGTGCCGAATCATACACCATTGCACTGTACAAACATGTACATAAATGCATGGAACTAGCCATACCCAACAGAACCAAGATGCTCTCCTCCAAAAGAAGGAAGCCAATCTGATTGTCCCCTGCCATTAATAAACTCTACAACAGAAGGAAGAAACTGTTGCAGAAAAAGGTGAAGTCCCAAGACTGGAAAAACTCCTTTATTAGCCTCAACAAAAAGTTGAGATCTCTCATCAAATCCTCTAAAACCAGCTATGAAGGCAGAATTGTGGCAGACACTAAAAACAATGACAACGCCTTCTATAGCTATATCAAGAACCTCCATGGCAATACCCAGATTTGCTCTGAGTTACTGCACAGTAGTACCTCCTATACTGAGCCAACAGATATTGCCAACATACTGTCCGACAGATTCAGTGCTAACTTTACCCCCCCCCCCAAGGGCCAATCACAATACCGGAAGAATGTCAGGCACCCAGCATTACTGCAGCACAGGTTAAAGCTCAGTTGTTCAAGGCCAAGAATACACCTTCCATGGGACCCGATAATATCTCTGGCCATGTTCTACATTAAATACAAAGTGAACTGGCACAACATCTGTGTGCCCTGTTCAGTAACAGCCTCACCTCAGGCTTTATCCCTACCGAATGGCACACTGCTGCAGTCATCCCTTTCCATAAAGGGGGAGTGACTACAGACTCTGGGAATTATTGCCCCATTAGCTTGAAAGTCTGATATGTAAAGCTATGGAGCACATCATCATGGACCTGATTAATAAAGATCTAGGAAATCTCCAAACTCTAGACCCCATGCAATTTGGCTTTATGAAAGGGAGATCATGCCTGCTCAACCTTGGTTTACTTCTTTGAGTCAGGCACCAGGGCTGTGGATGAAGGTAAAGGCAGTGCATACAGCCTACCTCGATCTGGCCAAGGCCTTTAATACCATTCCTTACTCAGGAAGTATTGATAAACTCACCAAACTAGGCATCAAACCCAATATTACTAGGTGAGTTGCAAATTGGCTCACAGATAGAACCCACAGTGTGAAAGTAGCGGACTCCAAGTCAGATTGCCGATCAGTCACAAGTAAAGTTCCACAGGGATTGGTCCTGGGTCCTCTCCTGTTTGGTATCTACTTCTCAGAAGTCCAGGCCAACACAAACGGACTCTGGCTGACCAAGTTCGCAGACGACTGCAAACTGGGAGCCATTATTAACTCCCCAAGTGATGCAGACATTCTACAGAATGTCCTGAGACCAGTGACTGTCGTCGAAACCATGGCCTTATGCTTAATGCCAAAAAATGTGTCGTCATCCCCTTTGGTAAAAACTCATTTCCCACTAATTACCACATCAGTGGTAGCCCACTGAACACTGAAGGTGTTATAAGAGGTCTGGGGACGCAGGTTGACAGCAACCTCTCCTTCGACCAATCACATTGCCACTGTGGTCAGAAAATCCTTCTGAGTGGCACATCTCATTACCAAGGGTTTCGCATCCAGGAAGAAAGAGGTCATCATCTGTCTCTACTCTTCCCGCATTAGACCAATCATTGAGTATAATGCCCCATTTGGCATGTACCTCACTAGACACCTGCAACAGCTGGAGAGGCCACAGAAGTACCTCACGAAGAGAATCCTTGGTGTTAAACACACGTCTTAGATGGTCAAAAGACTCCAGCTATTCTCTATCTCATATTGCCTATTTAGAGGCAATATTTGCTTGACTTACAAAGACATTTCTGACCCAGCTCTGTTAAAAATGCTACAACTAATGAAATTCCAATCCCTCCGCACCACACGCTCCAGAGACCTCAACCTCATTACCACAATCAACAGTACATACTGGAGGGACAGGTTCTTCACCCAGAGACTGCCCATGCTCTGGAATAGACTTCCCATACATGTCAAGCAGAGCACCTCGCTGTCCCTTTTTAAGAGAAATCGTGATGAGTGGATGGGTAATACAAAGTTCACCCCGGGGTTCACTCCAGTGGCTGTACTTGATAGAGGCACTGGGAGCTAACATCTGGTGGCACGATACCAGGGCACTTCTATGGGATAGGCTCCAGGGCCATTAGCCTAGTACATACCTATGAACCTATGAATGTCCCAGTCAAAATATGACAGATGGTAACCATATACATTTGTGACACCCACACCAGTTTCATGAAAGAAAGGAGGATGTATGCTGGTACAATGATGGATGCATACAAGTCACTTTGTGTTGAGCATTGTCTTTTTCAAGCCTACAGGCACTGATATAGTTATGTTCTTTTCATCCATCTACTCAGATTTACACAACTTCACATGATGTTATGAAACAGAGGTTGTGAGGAGTTTGGAGGCATTTTGCTTGAAGCATTGACAAAAAAATAAAACTGGGGTTCACAAAGAGGACTCTGCTTTACAGCAGTGACTTTTATGCAGTTTTTCATATTGTTGGAAGGGAGAGATTTAGTATCGAATGACCTGCAACAGATGACAGAATGTGACAACATATAAAAGTGGTGTAATACAGTGATGGGAATGCCACCAACAGACATAGATGAAATGTTTTTATGAAGCAGTTTTTTATGCTTTATATTCCTATTATATTATGTTGTTTTAGATCAGATGGTTGTAATATCAAGTTCAGCTGATGTGCTTTTATCAGAAAGAAAAAAATGATGAATTTGAAGAAGGAACCTTCTATTTATGGCAGATCATTGTCACATAGGTGACATTGGGGTATTTTATTGTGTTTCCTTTTGACAAGCAACAAATCATCTTCATTAAAGAATGTAACACATAATAACATCTACCATATTTAGCTTTGTATTACTCAGTCACCTTCAGTTGTTTACAGCAGTCCTTATGTAAATCATTAAACAGTGACGTCTACTAAGCGGGAGGGTAGTACTTTTCATTTGACTAGTCTTCATGGAAGACATTATATCCTGCATGCATCTTCCATTTAGTGCCACTTGTCTGTTCATTTAGATCACAATATGTCTGCCTTTTCCATAGTCTGCCATCGCTATAATAATGACATGTAATTTAATGCTCATTCACTTGTTACACCTCAGTTAACTAGAAAGTGTTAGCTATAGAAATATTAACTCAGTTATAAAACTTCATTATTTACCTGATTTAAAAAGTAAGAGTGGTGGGAGGGATTCCTTTTATAGAAAAATAACCCTTAGTGCCAGTGCTAAATTATATAATTCACACTAGGGATCTACTCCTACAACCTCGCAGTGCTCATTTCAACCAAAGTTAATTAGTATGGAGTTGCTGTATTTCAGTTCCTACCTTTTCCTTCAGTATGTTCAAAGAAGGGAAGTCATTCAGCATTAAATTTTTCTGTCTGAAGTCAGAGCGTCTGTCTTCTTAGTCTCTGGTGTTCTACGAAGCACTGCTGGATTCATTTATGACTTCAGAATAGCCTTATGTGGAAGAACAGTTATTTTTGATTCTCCTAGGACTGAGGAACGGTGGCTGACTGAAATAAAAACATCTCTTTAACTAGAATAATGTGTGTGTGTGTGTGTGTGTGTGTGTGTGTGTGTGTGTGTGTGTGTGTGTGTGTGTGTGTGTGTGTGTGTATGTATGTGTGTGTATATATATATATATATATATATATTATGTGTCTTTAATTTGGCAAGGTTGCACAATTCCAGTATGTTTTGGAAGGCTTATATTTGGTTTCAAAATATTCCAAATCCTTAAGCAGTACCAATGTATTTTATAGTCGTACCATTCTTGTTAGCATTTCTCAGTTGGTATCCATGTATGGTAGAACATCATTATGTATACTTTCCATTCAAATTCTTGTTGACAATGCATCAGTATAATTCTGTCTCTGTCTCACTAGTTTGGACCAATCCTCAATTTTAACCAAGTGGTTTAGCTATTTGCCCTTAATTATATTGGAAGCAGTGATTATTTGGGTGATCTTACCAGCAGTTGTTTATAATCTGCATGTTGTAGAACAAGGACGTAGTTCAGCTGACTGACATAAGCACACTCAGTCCGTATCAGTGAGCAGTGAGTTAGTGATGAGGACTCAAATACAAGCTGCCTTTCTGTGCAGTTAAGAAGAAGAAAAGTCTCCACATTGAAGAAACTTTGCAGATACCTTTGGTCTAACTCTGAGCCCTGCAAAGCCTGACCTTTAATTTCTGATTCACAGCGACTGAAGAATCCGGTAATAAAAAAAAAAAAGGTTTTCATGCTATTAGTGACTTTTTCCTAATAATTAAAAAGAAATAACCTCCTCTTCCTATTGCCACTAAACACTGAATTATATACAGTAATTCTGGGGTCCCCAGCAGGTTCCGCTGTTAGCAGTGGCAGGTGTTCAGCTCATCAGTGTCAGACCCAGAAATGAAGAAAGTTGATCTTTGCAAAAATGAAATTTTTAGCCATTCTTTTTCTTCATCATCCAAGTAGGTGTGTAGGTTGCTTGATTTCAACTTTTCATGGGACCATCACTCTTCCTTGCAGCCAGTTGCTCACTTAGTGACAACTCAGTCCTCAGCCACAGACTATACTGATGGCAGCTCAAAGGTCCACAGGAGAGAAATTATATCTCTGTCGGATCCTTCACAACAGCCCGTTGCCCAGCTGGTGGCTCAACATCTCCCTTGATCATTCTGTAAAGAAACCCTCATTAATATGGACAGACGGATGTTTATAATAGCCTCTAACCACATCCCCAGCTGACTGATGTGAGCACTCCCATTACCGCAGGAATATGCTTTACCTTCTTTATGTTCATGTTTTCCTACCACACAGTAAGATGGGACACCCTTTTTTAAGGGCCTTAAAGTAGCTGTAAGAAGTGGCTGGTGACAGCGATAACTACCTTATAGTCTGGGCAAAAGGGGGCATAGATAGTAAACCTGTGCCAGCCATTCCCAGGTGTGCATGTGTGTGTATAAATTAAACCTCACTGTGTGTGTGTGTGTGTGTGTGTGTGTGTGTGTGTGTGTGTGTGTGTGTGTGTGTGTGTGTGTGTGTGAGCTACCTGGGCAGAGACACAAAGCACTGGTTGGACAGAGAGGGTGCTGGAGGTCTTGGCTTGGCCACTTAGCTGAGATCTCAACTCCATAGCTGTGCCAGTAGGGACTCTTATTGGGGGATCTGGAGATAAAGGGAGAAACCAGCCCTGTACTGACAGTGGTCTGTGTGTGCTCTTAAGGGAAATTGCACTTGATGCAGAGAGCTATATCTGGAAATACTGTATGTGCACCTGTCATCCTCCCAGTGCACATCCCCCACTGGTGCTAGTGGTGAGGATTGAGGCTCCTTGATTACTGGTCCAGTGGTGGGGCATCACAACATGTTACAATGATGATGAACACAACAAGAAAGAGAGCGAGAGCAACATTACTCAGTGTATTGTATATCTATAGACTAGGTGGCTATGGAAAGTAATAACATTTTCTCCCTTTGCAACAATTAAGTCTAGGTTAGACAAATGGAGAGATGTTAATATTTGCATATGATCTGTTGAATCACTTGCTCCTATAAGGCTGTTTGGCCTAGAATATATTGTTCTGAACTTAGGAGATCAATCCGCCAGGGGAAAAAAATCAAGTTGCACCTTTTATATGGGGGACTGTCCTACGATCTTCTTTTATTGTTATCACATCCATTTTTTAGATCATCATGTCCCTTGGAGAAACTTTTCATGTCTCGTTGTGGACTTATTTTGTTATGCAAGTTATCTTTACACAGGGGTTGGTGGGCTAAGGACTCTATCTGAATTTTAAGCAGGGCTTTCTGTCTTTAATTACTTCTTAGGCAAATTGTATCAAAACAGAATAAGAACCCAGTCATAAAATGCATACTTCTGATACAATTCACCATACTTTGTACAGCTTTCTCACTTGTACGCATAAACGTACAATACAACTAATTATGGACCCCCATGTCTCAGTTTGTGTGAGCTTAACATAAAGTATAATTATTTCTAAACGAAATGGTATGTGTATACATCTGCTTATCTTCTCAAACCTAGAGAGTAATGTAGGAAAATTTTTACATGCATGTAAGTCTGCATCAGCAATTTGTTTCCTGCTGGCAAAAACAGGGTGTTCAGAGAGAGAAGCCTAGCATTTTGATGTCCTTATCCAGTTGCCAGAATAGCAAACAGTTCTGCAAGCAATGGCTGCGTGTATGATAAGCCTGCAGTGTTTTGTTTTTCCTTTGTAAGCTCTGACTGTAATATTAGTGGCTCAGAAGGCTGTCTTGATGTCAGAAATGTCAAAAAATTAAAATTTTTTTTTTTTGCATCTTCACAAAACAATGCATAAATATAAATGTTGAGGTTTCCGATCATCTTCCAGTAAGAGTGGTATGTCTGTTGTGTTGATACACTACAGTTTGTCATTGTCATTGTCATTACGTCCATGTCTGAGCTGTAGTTAAGGAAGAAGAGGTGGTGCTGATGTCTTGGGGGCTAGGTTTAGTGGTTCCGAGTGCAATCTTTGGGTGATTTTTGTTTCTTTTAAGCACACACATTTCCCTTTATTACCCACCTTCAGCAATCAGCACCATTTGTAATGCAAAGAAATAAAGATAAAGCAATGTAAGAAAAAAGAGGAATATGCCACCTTTTATACAAACAAAGATAAAATGTTGTATCAGCAGGGATTTTGAAATTAATTTGAGTTTATATGTCCTTTGCCATTGATCAGGAGTACAGTTTCCATTTAGACATTTGAAAGTAGCCAGAGCTGCCAGCAGTAATTCACTGGTGCTGAGGAGTCACTAGTCTGCGATATTACAGCAACAGTTGTTGTCATCTTTTCATTGATTGAGTGTAACATTTGGGCCTTTAACTCTTCCCCATAGCATGTCTGTGAGCCTCATTGCCTGTGTCTGCTTCCTTATGCTACCAGTATATAACCAACAAAGTTGCTTTGGAAACCAGCATAAATTCATGGAGACTAAGTTAATGTACTCCTGGCTGAATCCTTTCCTTGACAATTAGCATGGTTTGCAAGATATGAACTCCCTTTGCCTTGTCAGTGGCTGCCAAACTGGGATAGTCTGACGATTTGTGGCCAAGGAAAGAGAGAACTGAAATAACATTTTAATTATTACCATTATTTTGTTTTGTGTCTCACTAGATGTCATGGTGACGAATTCAGACTAGCTAGTACAATGTTTGTGTGGTATGAAATCTTTGCTGATTTTTGACATCAAGTAAGATACTAAGCTCCAAGTACTGAGACAGGGAGAGAGAGAGAGAAACTCTGCAAACTTTCTTTCTTTGGAAACTTACGTATTTGTTTATGTTTAGAATACATCTCTATTGAACTCGCTTCAACAACATTGTGAGCTTCCCATGACAATTTATCCACACACCCAAGATGAGAAAATTCATCATCGTTGCAAATCAAAATTAATTTTTTTTGTCCTTGGGAACTCCATGTGACTTTGCTAGGAGTGACTTAGCATGCAACATACATGCACCTTGAGAACCTCTGCTACTTAATTTACTCACCTTAAAGGTTGACGTTGCTGAAATAAAAAATAAATATATTTTTTAATTATTTCCTTTCTTCTTTGCACTCAAAGAAAATTGATGCTTTTCAGAACACACTGCCCAATTTTGCCTAATTTGGGTGAATTTGTTTAAACAGAACAAACCACTCCCTTTTTAAACACTGCATTCTGATTTTTTTACTACTTGTTTCTTTCTGCATGCAAGAATTTTTTCTCTAATTCTGATTTTCCATTGGCAGGGAAACCCACACAATGTGCCAACATGTTCTGTCTGCTCCTGTCCTTCCTATACCAACTTTCATTATTTGTCTTCACAGTTTATCACAGTCTTCAAGTCCACACACTAGAAACCCATAATCCTAAAACCAAAATATTGAAAGACCCAAGTGCTGAAAACGCAGTATTGATTTCCTGGACTTACCCCCCTCCTGCATGACCCTTGTTAGCACTCGTTTCTGGGTTCACACTGGTGGGCGGGGGGATTCAGTAGTCAAAGATTTTTAGACATTGCAGTCTTCAGAGTTTTGGGATTTTGATATTATTTTTGCTAGATAATGGGCTTCAAGACTGTAGGCTTCAAGATTGTGATAGTAAACTGCCTTCAATTTGGTAAGCTCCAGATTCCAGTTGTGCTATTATCCGAGGACATAGTGACTGTAACAGTAAAGCATAACTAATTGTATTTCTTCCAAAAAACATAAATCAGAACTGCACTGACCTTAATATTATCTCCTCAAATAACACAAAAATTGAAAACCTCACCAACACAAAATTTCTAAGAGTTATCACTATTAAGTTAAAATCTGATCTGCACATTGGCACTGCAGTCAAAAAGACACGCATCAAAGTACGCTGTCTTTACAGAGCAAAGCACTTGCTAAGTGATTATGGTAACAAAAAAAAATATAGTGGCCACTTCCCTTTTCCTTCCTGCCTTCCTGTATGCCTCAACAATATTCATGTATCTCAACTATTCCACCAAAGACAAACTGGGAATCACCTGCAACAAAATTAGCACATTTGCTTGCAGCCTCCCTAACTGCACCCATCACTGCATACCCTCTCCCAGCCATGCACAGCACAAAAAATACTTCCCCCATCCAATTAAAACATCCTCTCTCTCAAATCTTATCCAATGGAATGTACCAAATAGAACCTTAAAATCTGAAGAACTTTTAACTCTTGCTAATAAATCAAATGATTATTACTGTGACTCCCTCTTCTTTGTCACCATCTCCAAGGCATTGAGCAAACTTCCAAACCACATCAGGCTTTTAAATAACCTGCAACAATTCAAATCTGCCCTAAAATATTACCTGGCAACTAATAAACTATGAAAGTGTATCACACCTACAGTTTGAAGTATGTAATACTAACTATGTTCACTACAGATATTATACACATATGTAAATATAGTATTTTTGATTTTACTCACAATATCTTGAAAACTTGTATACTTTGCAAATAAGGTCTGTTACTTTTTCTGTTGAATTAAAAAAATGCATTTCTATGCTTCTTTTGGAGCTTTTCTGATGGGCCTCCTCTGAAAATATGCATTTCAGTTCCCAGATGGACTTTCACGGTAAACAAAAGCAAATAAATAATATTTCAGTCAGTCATACCTGTGTCTTCCTCAGTCAGAAACTGCAAATATATGGTTTCACCCTTACTTGTTGATAGTAATATGTATTTCACATTGGAAAGTACTGGCACAGGTATTAACACAGTTTCTTTATATGTAATTTGTTGGTGTAAATGCTGTTTGTTTTTCACTCATGTTTTGTATGCCACGCACGTCCCATTGGCCAGAGTAGAAATATGATCGCACAGTTCTGTCTCTTTGCTTTTCGTTGTTTTTTGATAACAAAATCTTTCTTTTTATTCACAGTTTAATTAATTGTGGCTAAATCATCTGTAGATATGTTTACATGCTGTAGGTATAAAATATTACACAATTTTCACTCCCAGTGCATTTTTTGATTGGAACTTCAAAATCTGTTTACGTTTCTTTTAATCTTTTATGAGAGAAGGCTTTGGCTTCTTTCTATCCAAAAAAAGACATATTTTGGAGGAAAAAAGTTTATTTGACGCTGTAGCAACAGATAAAAGAGCAGAGTACACTAAAGAAAAAGGTTTCATCTCCCACAATTTTTAAAGTTTTTCTGCTATCGGTTTCTGAGGCTGTCCAGCCTCTTCTGCCAACTGCTGTTGTAGGGAATTGATGCTGGTCTTATGAATTAAGCTCACTTACCTAGAGAAGGGGATTCATTCAGAGTGTTAGCCTTTTTGAGAAAGGTATTATTTCATTGAGACTTGCTTTAACCTAGACAGAGTCCAGAGTTCCTTTGATGTTCCTCAAATTTAGGACTGGTTGTTTATTATGGAGCCAGTTTAACTGATTGTCCAGATCCTTTTGACATGCTGACTTAATAGTAGGATGGAAGGCAGAGGACCTGTAGATATGTCAAGATTTTCTGGTTTACATAAAATCAAAGGTCAAAAGGGACTGAGTTAATAAAAACAGTGAAAAGAAGCACACCCAAGACTAAGGCTTGGGACCCCCCCTTTAACTAAGCACAGATGGTTAAGGTAATAAAGGATCCAACAGAAAGAAAGAAAGATAGCTTTTGAACCAGCTAACCACAACTGACACAAAGCCTAAGGATATCATAGAATACAGTGGTGGGTTCCTTTCATTTAAATCCTCATTTGATTGAATCACAAATGTTCAAACACAATCGACTGAAAACTCATTTAACCGAGTTACAATTGATAGAAAAGTGTAGAAGTGTATAGGCAGTATCTGATGGTGTCATTTGTGATTATAAGAACCTATAAGATTGCATATGGATTGGCAGTGGCCACCACTATGTTCCATCCCCAGCTCTATAGAGGTTTGTGTTTGTGAACTAGCACTGGATTCACTTTGTTTGTGGTGTTTTTCTTTCTTTTCTCCACAGTTGTGTGACATTGGAGTTAGTATTTAAATGTAAGGGGGTGTGAGGGGAAAGCTACCCCCGACACACATATATGGGGGTTTGCCCCTCAAAAACATTCTATTTTGCTATATTTGTTGTTTAGAATGATTTTTATCAGTTGGGATTCAGTGAAATGAGTTTTCAATCATCTGTGTTTAGTGTTGTTTTTGATTCAGTCAAATAAGCATTTAGTCAAATGACATCATCCCATAATGGCATATTGCCGTTTACCAAGCTGAAAGCTTTGGTAAGGTTGACAAATAGTGCACCTGACAGTAACATTTCTTCGAACACAAAAATAATAGAAACTATAAAGGTTAGAAAAGCAGCTTGGATACTTCTACCCAGACTAAAGCCACTCTTGAGATATTAATGCTTTACTCGTATATCTGTTTTCTTACTGTATAGCTTGCGGAGGCTGCTGCACAGTTGTGTGACTGTGGGCACCTAATTCTTGTTCTTCAGCTTTTGGTCTGGTCAGAATTAATTAACTGTAGAAAATTATCTATGTCATGACTGAAAAATAGTGTGGCATTCTGGTGGCACAGTCAGTGTCCTGATTAACTATGTTTGGTTCTTCTGTGCAGTATTTATTTCCTACTGTTGTCTGTGTGGAAATTTTGTTGATAAATTGGCAACCTTCCAAAGTGCTTATTGCTTTGTGTGTGCATATGTTGCACCCTTTTGTATCAGGAAAATATATGGTTCCTCCCACATCCTGTATACAGAGAAATGCATATTGAAAAAGGACTGGATTAATGACTGAACATTGTCCTTTAGTTCAGATTCATCCCTGTTTTTCATACAGATAAGTGCATTAAAGAAAACTACAGTTGTGGAGTGTTTGTGAAAATTTAGTGTGTTTTGTATTTCAGTTGTTGATATGCCTGCTCTTCTGTTGGGTAGATCAGGACTGTGGTCCTGTGATCCTCCGTTCATAACTCATTCAGGCAATGTAAGCTTTTTGGCTAGCTTGTTTAGTGGTTTCACCTGCTCTTGATTAGCTGGTTTTGGGAACAAATTTTTTTTTTTTTCTGGACTGGTCAGAGAAATGTAGAGCATGCTTCTGGTTGGCTAGTTTTGGGAACAGAAGGTTAGATTTGTAAGGGCTAGTCAGAGTAATGTAGAACACTCTTCATAAATTGAACTTGTTGGAGGTAGAAGAGGATAGTGGTTATGCCTTTCATATGATTGGTCCTTCTCCATCAGAGGTCAGAATTAAGGGTTGAGTAAGTTACAGTGTTGATTAGTTGGTCAGAGGGACGTTTTGTTAATCCCTTTACTATATGCACTTACTTCCTGAACCTTATGTTTCATACTTAACATTACCTTACTACATGAACCTTTAACTTCATTATCGCTCAACTCGACTGGTAACCGTATGAAATGCTGCTACTCTGAAATGTGCAGACTGAAAGAGCAAACATCCAGGCTTACATATATTGAGATTTACATTTCTCTGAATATACCCTTTCTCCAGGGTATGGTTATCTCAGATTTGGTGTGTGTATGTGTATATATATATATATATATATATATATATATATATATATATATATACATTTGAGGATGTATTGGGGGGGGTGCTTGTTCCCTTGCAAAAAAAAATACCTTAAAGGAAAAGAGAGATGTTCAATATTTGGTGTTGTCCTGTATTTTTGGTCTTTTTAGTTGTTAGCATATTTGGACTTGGCAACCAAGTTGCAACATTTCAGTTGGAAGCTGACTCAATGCTTTGCCCAAGTCCTCTGTTTTATACTTAACCTTTCCACCCGACTCCCTAGACTCCTGTGCTTCATAGGTTCATAGGTTCATACTAGGCTATCTGCTCTAGGGCATTTATAAACCTAGCCAGAGTGTGTTTGGCTTTCGCCACCCATTTTAAATAAATTTTGCTATGCCCTTTTTCGAGGTTAGTATACTGTGCCTCTGTCTAAAAGTGACACAGAAGTGATACCCGGGGTAAACCTACGATCTCCCATCCACTCATCAAGATTCCTCTTGAAGAGAGTCAATGAGGGACTCTGCCTAACCTGGACTGGGATTTTATTCCAGAGTGACGGGAGCCTCTGGGTTATGAATCTGTCCCTCCAGCATGTCCTATTTATTTCAGTGCTGAGGTTCAAGTCCCTCGAGCGCGTAGCTCGATGAGATTTGGATTTTCTGAGGTGCAGCATGTCCATTAATTCCGGGTTGGACATGGCTTTATACGTCAGGCACAGATTGCCTCTGAGCAGGCGGTATGCCACTGAGTAGAGCTGGAGTTTCTTTAACCGGGCAGCATATGGCATCTGTTTGAGCCCTTTGATCCTCTTGGTGAGGTACTTTTGGGGTCTTTCCAGTTGGTGTCTGGTAAGGTACATCCCAAAGGGGGCATTGTACTCAATTATGGGCCTGATGAGGGATGAGTAAAGAGGCACGATGACCTCCCCTGATCTAGATGTGAATCCCTTCATGATTAGGTGGGCTATATAAAATGTTTTTCTAACCACTTTGGCCATGTGGTTGTCAAATGAGAGATTGCTATCAACTTGGGTCCCCAGGTCCCTAATTACTTCTTCTGTACTTAATGGATTACCACCTATGTGGTAATTTGTGGGCACTTTGTTTTTGCCAAAGGGGATGACTATACAATTTTTGGTGTTTAGCTTGAGGCCATGGCTCTGGCACCAGTTGTCTGTTTCTATGAGGCCCTTTTGGAGGATGCTTGTGTCGGCTGGAGAGTCGATTATGGTGCCCAGTTTGCAGTCATCTGCGAACTTGGTCAGCCACAATCCTTCCATGTTGGCCTGTACCTCCGATAAATATATACCGAACAAGAGAGGTCCCAGGACTGAGCCTTGTGGGACACCACTTGTAACTGGTTTGGAGTCTGACATGGCTCCAGCAATTCTAACCATGTGGGTTCTGTCCTTGAGCCAGTTTGCAACCCATCTAGTGACATAGGGGTTTATATTTAAGCTGGTGAGCTTATCTATAATGCCCGAGTGGGGTACTGTATCGAAGGCTTTTGCGAGTAGGCTGTGTGGACCACCTTCCCCTCGTCAATGGCCTTGGTGACTGTTTCAAAGAAATCAACCAGGTTTAAGAGGCAGGATCTGCCCTTAACAAAGCCAAACTCGGTAGGATCCAGTGTCTGTAGGTCCCCAATATCTTTATTTATGAGGTCCATGATGATCCTTTCCATAGCTTTGCAGACCAAGCTAGTCAGGCTTATGGGGCGATAGTTTCCAGGATCCGTTGAGGCACCACCTTTGTGGAGAGGGACCACTGTTGCTGTACGCCACTCTTTGCGTACATATCCTGTAGTAAGGCTGAGAGTGAACTGTAGTTTTATGTTTGGGTTTAGCTCTTCTTGGAGTTCATGTAGGACGCAGCCCGGGACACCGTCTGGTCCCATTGATGCTGTGTTTTTTGCTTTGGAGAGGGCGGCTCTTACCTGAACATCTGAGATGTCAGGGGGACAGCACTCTGCTGGGATAGATATTTACCCTTTTGGTGGGGGGGGGGGAGATTGCGCTGAACCTGTCAGCTAGGATGTTGGCAATGTCTGTGGGTTCGGTGTATTTTTTGTCATTTTGGACTAATTCTGAGCATATCTGGGAATTCCCACCCAGGTTCCTAACATAACTAAAGAAAGCCTTGTGATTATCCTTAGTATCCTGTGCAATTTTTCTCTCGATGCTGGCCTTATATGATTTTATGAATGCCTGCAGTTTTTTGCTAATATTGATCAGAGATGCCTTCTCTTTTTGGGATTTTGCTCTATCATGTAGTAGCTTCCTCCTTCTATTGTATAGTTTGTTTATGGCTGGGGTCCACCAGACAGGGCGTCTGCCTTTGGAGGATTGGGTCTTGGTTTTATTTGGGATTGCATGATCCATGCATTCCTGAAGGTGTTCATAGAATGCGTTTATAAAGGATTCTGCGGTTTGGGCCGTATTTTCTACAGACCCGGGGGCTTTGAAGGATTGCACCTCGGTTTTGAGGAGTGTGAAATTTGCTTTAGAGAAGTTTTTCACTGTGGTTTTCTGGGCAGAGGGTGGGGTCGGGATGTGAATTTCCAGTGAGATTGGTTTATGGTCTGATCTTACCAGTGAGGGATACACTTCTGGTCTGGAGCATAGAGTCCCCATGTTGGTGATGATCAGGTCCAGTATGTTTTCCCCTCTTGTGGGAGTGGTGACAAGTTGTTCCATAGCATTTGAGTTTATAAATTCTAGGAACCTTTGGGCTAGGGTAATGCTCCCAGACTATGTTTGGGTAGTTGAAGTCGCCCAATATAATGGTGTTTGGAGAGACCTTCATATTTTCCAGTGTTCTCAGGAAGGCCGAGTGGGGTTCCTGGGTTTGGGAGGGTGGTCTTCAGCAGGCTATAAACTGGAAGGCTGTTTTACCCACTGTTAGTTGCACATGGATAGTCTCTGATGCTTCATGCTGTGCCACCAACCTGGAGGTGTGGGTATCTTTGACGAATATTGATACTCCCCCTCCTTTTGTGGTTCGGTCCAAGTTTTGGGGCCGAAAAGCATGGTATGAGGTATAACCTGGTAGTGCTGGGGTGCTCTCAGGAGTCTTGAACCAGGTTTCTGTTACTGCACAGATATCGATGTTCTCCATGCTAAGGAGAGTTTCGAGTGCATGCATCTTGAGGTTTAGACTTCTGCTGTTGAGTAGCATTACTCTTAATTTCTTATCCCTTGTGATACCTATGGAGATGGGTTTGTCTTTTGAGCCTTGCCTAAAAAAGGCACTATGGGGGTTGCAAGAGCCTTTGCCAATATCCGAAAGCCCAGGGGTGACAGGTGCAAGCCATCCCTAGTGAAGCATCGTGGCTTGTTGAGCATATCATCCCAGGCTGACAGGCATTGGATCCCCTTTGAATGACACCAATACTTAAGCCAATTGTTGAAATTGATCATCTTGTCTTCATATTGTGGCATCATTCTTGGTGAGGGTAAGATGCTACTCAAGGTCAGGGTCATACCGGCCTGGACTACATGCTCAGAGAGCTCCTCTATGTCTCTTTTCATGTAGTCCAGGGAGGTATGTCTCAGGTCATTCACACCAGGATGGACAATGACTGAGTCATATTTGTACTTGCCTTGGAGTGACCTGAGTGCTTGTGTTATGTGGCGGATCCTAGCGCCCGACAGGCAGCTCACCGTGACCTTCTCCTTGTTCAGCCTGGTGAGCGGGACATCAGTGTGCCTGACAATCGAGTCACCTATTACAAGTGTATCAGGTGTGTTGTTTAGCCTTAAGGGCTGTGACTGTTTGGCACACTGGCTTTGTGAGCTATGTGTTGCACGTGTTTTGTTTTGGGGTAGCGGTTGCTTGGGTGTCTGCTTTGGAGGTCTCTGCTGCTTAGGCAGATTTTTATTTAGAGCCTCCGAGTATGTTTTTGTTTGTTTATGTGTTTGGTTTGCTTTCGGGGTAGGTCTATGTGAGACTGGAATTGTAGTGAGTGTGGTTTCCTTCTCCTCCTGACTGGTTACGCCAGTACTGAGTTGAGAGAGCTTAGCCTCCAGTTTGGCTATATGGTTGCATCTCTCACGTGTTGGAATTTGTTGGGAGGAGGAGAGGGTTGTCTGTGTATATGAGGCAGTTGTAACATTGCCTCAAGATTCCCAGATTCACCAGCTGGACCGGAGAGGAGATTGACAACTGACCTTTGGACATGCTAGAATAGTATTGGGAATTCCTTTATAATTGAAAAAAGGGCCAATGGGGAACAAGGTACTCAAGGGGAGTTTGTGAGAGTGTAGTGCTTTTAATTTTTTTGTGCTGACTTAGTGAACAAGTGCCAGGTAACTTAAATGCAATGTGTTTACAGGTAACTTAAATGCGAAAACAACAAACAGTAACTTACTTTCAAGTGAATCAAGTAAATAAGTACATTGAGCAATGCAGATATCATTAGGGATCCACAGAAGCACTGAAAAGCCGCGTTTTAGGTGGAATTAGCATTTCAGGGAAATAACAAGCAAACAAACAACAAGCATACAAACAAAGCTAGATTCAGCAGGCCTGGATCTAGTCTATGCTACAGCAAACAAGGTGTACCAATTTCAGTAAGAAACAGTTCAAATATGCAGGCACTAAACATTACCATCTGACCTGGAGACTTCATGTTAAAATGTGCTATCTGACTCATGTATATCAGACAGCAGCTGTGCCTACAGGAATGTGCAAAAATGTTCCGAGAAGATGATGGAGGGGAATCATCCATCAGACTTGTGTGGTTCCACATTATCTGTCCTTTCAGTTAAGCCATACCGTGAAGCTGTAATCTTCATCAGGCACAGAGATCTCTGGACTACTGCCTAAAGGTGTATCTTTCATAGGTTCTCTAAGACTAAAAGTATATTGATTATTTGTGCCTACAGAGACCTTAGGATTGTAGAAACTTCCCCTGAGATCAGTTTCTGATGTGCTCCAACAAGGTTTTGTCTCTTGAGCTAATTACCGAAGATAAGTGAGACTTATTTTGTGAGGTTTGCTAGCTTTTTAGAATCGCAAACTTTTTTGTTATTTAGAATACGGATAAGCATATTCAGGTCTGCAGTGTAAAATTCATTCCTTTTTTGCATTGGTAGATGGTATGTTGCAATGTACACTTTAACTGGTTGTGCTGTGCTTCATTGTTAATATCCTGGTCAAGCAGCAAACCTGACAAGAACTGTATAAGGCCATGGGTATGTGACCTGCTGGGATCCTATGACAAGCTGCCTAAACGATTAGTTTTCTGTACTCATTTCACTTTATTTACAATCTGTAAAATAAAGGTAATTTCCTTCATCAGTTTTCAGAATGAACAGAAGTAGGGGAGAGGAGGATGAAAGACCTTGGCAGTAAATGTGGGCAGATGCAACCGGATTTCATAAATGGTTCTGATGCTATTAAAAGTTAAGATAGCACTGTTCTGATTATTTGAAAGTTTTATAGGCAGACTTCACATGTCCTGGCAGGGATGCTGGGTCCCACGTATTGTGCCCAGCTGGATTGTATTGCATAGCGGGGATACAGCAAGTCACTGCTGGAGTGTTGTTGCACAGCAGAAATGTTGTGTGCCAGCCGGAGTGTGTTAGCACAGCAGCAGTGTTGTGCCCTGCCAGGAGTACTGTGGCATGACAGGGAGCCCATTGCATTATGTTGTGTTGCACCCCCACTCAAGCTGTAGCTGGTTCATTGGGCAAGACATAACAGAAAAACATGAGCACCATGCAGATAAATTAATACTGTGCTGTAATCATTTTTTTATTAATGCTGGTGGACAGTATGTATTTTACGTTGGCAAATTGCTTGCTGTGTGTATCTATTTGCTGGCGGGCTGGTCCAAACGCCCTTTTCAGCAACAGCTCAGGCTCAGTACTTTAGCACACACCACATGAATGCAGAACAGAATTGAATGACTAGATGTAGCAATGAATACAGAGCCAATCTGTACAAATCTATGGCAAAATCAGGTAGGTCTATGGTAAGCTCACAGTGAATTTATCAAGAACGTTTGATGTCAGACTAAATATGTACACAGAAGCAAAAGCAATTAGCAACCAACAGTGAAACTAGTTAAAGTGGTTGCTTTCTTTGTAGTCAGGAGCATACTGTAACAGTCCTTTTTATTCTTTAAGATTGCATACAACATTTATTTAAGTGGGTTACTGAGCTATCTGAGCACATCCTAGATAATATTTGAATGGAGACTTCTGTATGTAATGAACTTTAACCATGTACAGTTAATGCACTGATTCTTACTTAAATAAGTACAACCTTTTACAGTAGTATTATGAAACTGATGCTTCTCTTTATGCACATAATTTAGATATCACCATGGCTGACTTTATCAAGTACAAATGAGGCAGTAAACTATGTGTAACACCTGTTCTATAGATGATGGTTTGAATCCTTCTCCTTTCCTGTATGTGCTGTGCAACTCTGAACAAGTCACTTCATAAGGACTAGGTGAAATAAAATGAGTCTGCACAACTTAAAAAGTGTTCATGATTTTTTAAATAATTGTGTGTAGTTTGTGGACTGCACATATGCATACCTTCAAACCTCTAATCTACTTTAGTACATTCAGAACAAAGCTCTAATGTATGTTTCTAACTGTGCACTTCATTGGTATATTATTAGTCTTGTTTTAAAATAAAATAATTTAACAGCGGGGCTGTTAATGACATGCAGCCATTAGTAATTATTTTTTTCATGAAGCCACAATAAATTTAACCCAGTACAGCAAATGCTTAATGACATCTCTTCTGCACCATATATGTTGATGAATTTCAAGTCCAACCATCTATGCTTAACAAGGTTAAAATGAACAAAATACCAACCTATTTTAATGCATGAATGTACTACAAAGAAATTAAAAGCCTCAATCTCTCCATAAAATATCATTTTCAGCGCTCAGTTGTGTGCCAATTGCAATGAAGTATTCTGTTAATCATGGAGAAATGACTAAATGTGTAAGGCTGAAATAACTGCTGATGCATAGCCTTCACTGTAACTGAGCATAAAATGCTTTTTAATATTGTGTTCTTCTATGTTTAGAAAATAACTTGTAGAGAGTGCTTTGTCTACCTTTAGCCTAATAATTATGGGTCACAGATTCTTTCATTAGCATCCTTCTCAGAAGTAGATTAGTGAAGAAATAGCAAAACATGGGGATGATTCTGCAAGAAATACGCTGTTAGCTGTCATAGTTCAGCTGCATAAGAACCAGCCTCTTTGTGTCTAAAAAAATATGTAGTGGCATTTGCACTTCTTTCAAACATCAGTGATCAGGAAATTGCTAGTCATGTTTACAAAAGCTGAGAGAGTAATAGTGTGATTATGTCATACAAACTGGATACACCAAGTAGTTATCAAGCATTTTGAATTAAATTCTCAAAATCGGGTAACCACTGTTACCATTGTTTTCCATCAGCACAGCTGATCTTTTCATAGGGTGGAATAGAAGATGGCAAATGCTGCATTTTAGTCTAGCTTGCCACTCTGTGTTAGAGTTGCTCATTATGACATAAGTGCAGAAAATTGGTTTTTCAATGATGGCCAGGGTTCATACAATGTGTTGTATCAATCTTATTTACTTACTGGATTTCATTAACCATGTCTTTTATTTTTTTCTGTTTTTATTTCCTAGTACCCATGTACATTTTATGCTGGTATTGGCCTTACTTGCCGTGAACCTGTGGTATATCATGGTAGTTATCTCTCTCAACTTTTCTCAAAAATACCTCTTTCTCCTCCAAAACACATTCAGTAAAACGTGTAGTTCGACACTGTCTCTTCTCCGAGAACATAACTGCACCCTCCTGGTGAGGATCCGCTCACTGGCTTTTCCATACTTGCCAGATCTGTTTATCATTAGCTTCATTTTCAAACCTTGACTTTTGTTAACCCCTACCTGATGAGATGCAAATGTATATCTGTGTATTCTGTTTGAGAATGCAGTACCAAGGGGCCTAGAACTTTAAACAATCTCATTTTTGGAACTGTCACTCAGGACAAAAGCCTTTAGTAAATTATCCTCAACCATCTCAACTTCTTTGCTGAATTTTGGAAAAAGGCAAACATAATGGGGGAACAAAGGCCAAGTATCAGGAAGAATTTTAAATATTGTTCTCATTTATTGAAAAAAGAGGTAATAAACAATAAGTTTGCATTAATATGCATGTTCTGAACAAGAAGGCTGAAACTCTGTCATCATTGACCAACTGGAATCCTTAACTATTTACCAGAAAAATCTAAACTTTTATGACAGACAAGGCAAAAATATGAGGTAAAATCAGGAATATTTGAGATGTACACCTGCCACCTGAAATCAACCCTCTCTCCCATATTTACTGTCTAAATAGCTACAGAGGATTTAGGGCCACACTTTTAGATTTCCTCAGAAATAGGTTTTCATGGAACTACTCTCTAGACAATGTTTATGCTGTCATTACCACTTTTTGCTAATTCAAGTTGCACTAGCAAATATTGTATTAGTTCTTTATGTTACCCATAGTCCTCCTGAGTATGGTTTTAAGGTTGCACTGAGGTTTTGTATATTGTTATTATACTGCTCTTAAATTGTGTATACTGCCCTGTCAAGACTGAACTGAATCTGCCTTACATTACACATGCATTCTTTTTTAAGTTCATTCTGCTTGGCTACCCGACTAACGTGTATTGTATATGCTTATGGTTTAAATTTTGTGCCCAATATATGAAGTTGAAGAGGGTCCAGGGACCATTTATTTTTATTCATTCCACAAATAAAATAATTGGTTAGTGATTTTTTTGTTTCTTTAACGCTATTAGGAAGCTTATTCCGAAGTCTGAGAAGTCATTTTGTAATGTGTCTGTTCCTGTCTTTCAATATTGTTAAAGTTTAATATAAGATGACTTTCTCTGTTTTTTGTACCATGTTATGTGCTCCAGGATCATGTCATAGGACTCGTGCAGTGCTTTGAAAGCAAGATATAGCTCAACTGTAAGGGGTCTAATACATAACTAAAAAAAGCAACACTTCATGTGTGCTTTGATTTGTGACTCTCCGGACATGGACATTTTCTGACTTTAGGTTTGAAGATACAAGAGTTGGCATCATATTCAGTGATTGGTTAGATTAATAAAACGTGCAGGGAAACTGTGACTTCCCTGATATGGATAGACATGACTTTGAGTATCATATAGGTAACTCCATAACCTTTTCTGGGTACACTTCCCACTTTGTTCAGTATTATTTCTAACTATATAATCTGGCAGTCTATCTTTAGAAATTGACCATCTGTCTTGTAGTCAAATTCAGTATCTTTTTTGACAGATTCGACAGTGCTGCATTTCTTAGTGTTTAGAAATACTCTTCTGTTTACTTCATGTCCCATGATTATAGGTAGTGTGGCTGCGCTACCAGATTTTCTCCCCAGATGCCTGTGAAGCTTCTGGCTATTCCCTGGTTTCTCTACAACCCAACTCCAGATCTCGCCCAGTGACACCTTTCTTGCCCAATATGTAACCCTTCACTGGATGGATCTGCTTACTTCTTGGGAAATCGACTTCAGCAGTACCTTACTTTTGTAGCCCTGGGGAGTGAGGGGTTCAGTAGCACAGTTACAGGTGAAGAGCTGGGAGCCATTATTTGTACAGCAGCAGGACAGTGTTCCTAATTGTGTGAATATTGTAGAGACGATGTTGCTGCCCATTAACATTGTCACCTCACAGCAAGAGGTTCTCCAGTTTGATCCTCGGCTGGGGTGCCTTCTGTGCGGAGTCTGCATGTCCTCCCTGTGGTCGCGTGGGTTTCCTCCGGGTGCTCCGGTTTCCTCCCACATCCTAAACACATGCTGCAAGTGGATTGGACACTCTAAATTGGCCCTAGGCGTGAGTGCGTGTGTGCGCCTTCTGTGGAAGGTTGGGTGCTGGGCTGGCAACTCAACACTGTAAAACTCCACTGCCAATCATGAGCAGACAGGTGATCCACTGTGGCAACCCCTAACCGGGAAAAGCCGAAAGAAGAAGAAGAAGAGACAGTGTTGCTGCCCACTGTAATTTGAGGAGCTGATCTGTGACACTGCTGGTCTCCACCAGAAGTAACAGAGACATCAGATTTCCCAATGCCCTCGACCTGGGGTAGGAAAGCTGGCTTTTCAGCATGCTTCATCCTAGCCCCCTCTCCCCTCAACAACCTTACAAGCAGCTCAGGTCCATTTCACAACTCAGGTCAGTTGCAGTGCATACAGCTACACTGCCTGTTTGCCATTGTTCTGGTGGCTGCATTACTAAGTTGAAATTCCTCTACTGTTCCTAGGATCATAGGAGGTTACTACGCTAATGGCCTTGAGGCCCTTACAAGCCTAGCCAAGAGTTTATCCCCAAAAAAGAAACCTCAGTCAGCACCTGTCGCCACTGTCAATGAGGGACAAAGGTGGAACACCTGGGACAAATTTGTGGTTTCCCATCCACTCATATAGGATCATAGGATATCATGTTGATTACTTAATTTGACTTACCGAGTAACGTGCCCATTTATTCTAAGTACATTGAGGTTATTAAGAGTTCTTTTATGTGGAATAATATCAAAGGCCTTAACCTAACTATCTAGCCTGCATACAGGAAGGCCTTCATCCACTGCCTCTATAACCTCCTTAAAAAGGCGCCACATTTAAAGAAGACTGTTTCTCTAGTAAGTCAGTATTGGTGACGATTGAATAATAATAGTTCACTGATATCTCTCTACATTAGATCCATTATTGTCATCTCCACTATTTTACATAGTGCGCACGTTAGGCTTGTCCCATAATTGTGGGAATATATAAAATGTAGGAATATATATTCAAGATTCTGCTGTGTATAGCACCTGCTCTAAAGTGCCACCATATATCAGGATTGTTTCCTGCTGTGAGATACTTTTTTTACATTTTAGTATTTAAAAGTTTAAGCAAGTTATCCTTGACCTGGTGTGGAAGACTACCAGGAATGTTGCCTGAAATCACAGAGGTAGTGCTATTAATTTTAAGAGTGCTGTAATAATATCTTCTGAGACACAAGATAACATGCATATTGTTAAAAGACAGAGCATCTACATTTTTTAAGGTTGTTAGAGAATTTCTGCGAGCATGTTAGACATGGTTTTAGGATTAGTAAATGTCTTGGCATTTATTGTAAGTTGCATTCCTATATCTAGGCACAATCCCTTTGTTTATAGACTGTGCAACATAGAATGACTTTGGCTTAGGTAGCTATTTTAACCTCAAACTTGACTTTGATGGATTTTATTAAGCTCCTAAGTTTATTTTAGTGACAAGAGCTCTAACATTCTAGGAATTGTTTTTACTTTTGGTCATAATTCTTTTCCATTTATCATAAAGCTTGTTGAAATTATAAATCCACCGTGTGGGTTTGTTTCTGGGGGTTGCCCTGCACTTATTCATACAGGGTACAGCTACATCTATACAGCTGTTTACATGCTGATATAGTGTGGTGGTGTACATTTATGTATCTTTAGTGGAGTTAACTGGGTTTGCTGCGGATTTGAAGCTTGCCAGTGTATCACTTAGTAGCAGGTAGTTTGTCTTAAATTTCTAAAGGTACCTTGGGTGGAAGGGATCTCTGGTTTCAGTTTTATTTCAAAGGAGACTGCTTTATGGTCAGACCTAACAAGTGATGAAGATACAAACGGGATGGTGGAAGTTGCTCCCATATAAATAAGGACAAGCTCCAAGATGTTATTCCCTCTAGTGGGTACTCTGATTAATTGTTCAAGGGCATTTGCATTGTACTTGTACACTAGTGGTGATGTAAGTTTCCCAGTCTATAGTTGCATAGTTTAGATTACCTAGGAAAGTTGTATTGTGCTTAATACTCCGTGATTCTAGTTCCTGTAGATAGGTGCTGTGGGTTTCTTTTGTCATAGAGGGAGTTCTGTAGCTAGCTAATGTATGATATGATCCAGAGGCTGCTGTTCCTACTAAACGTAAGCCCAAAACAAACACTAAAAAACAATCACACTGGTGGAATGCTAAGTATAATAGGATATATAATAAAAGAAAAAAGTCATGGTTAAAATCAGGAAGATCAACTCCCATAATTATAAGTGCTCTCTAATTAAACTAAATAGGAAACTAAGAGGACTAAGACCAACAAGGCCAATTATGAGGTCAAGATAGCCTCACAGACTAAAGACAACCACAAAGCATTCTTCAACTATGTCAGTAACCTCAAGAGGGGAAAAATGGTGCATACTGCCTACTTGGACCTAGCTAAGGTGCTTGATGCAATGCCACACCCTGGTATAATTGACACTGAACTGGGCATAAACCCCTGCTTACCTCACAAGATTTCCAGCTGGCTGACAGACAGGACTCAGAAAGTCAGGATAGGTGAGATCACCTCCACAAAGAGACCTGTCACCTACAAGTTACTGAGAGGTGGTCTATGTCTGGCTTACAAGGCATCCTCAGATCCAGCTCTGATGGACCTTTAGCACATTCGCAAAATGAACAACATCGCAACTACTATATACAAGAATTTAAATTTTGCTTGCGACATAAATAGAATATGTTGGTGAGACGTGAAAATATTATATAAATTACAGATTAACTATTTGAAGGAACATTTATTGAAGTATATATATTTTATGCAACACATTTATGACAGTATATTTTATGTAAGTATTTTTTAAGTGTGAACTTCTAGAGCTACTTTTAAGTGTGTATTTAAGAGTGTGTGTTTCTTTAAATATTGCTGGAACAGGCATGGAGCCTCTTTCTGAGTCTTTCAAAGGAAGGAAGTTACTCTGGCACAGTTTCTGATGAAGTTCCTGTGTTTTGGAATGAAAGCGCTAAAACTGTTGTGAATAAACATTTGGCTGGGACTTCTGGTACAGTGTTTTTTTTATTTTCAAGTTGACAGTACGGTGTTTTATGGTTTATTTTATCCAGTATGTTGGTGAGATAGATGCATCTCAGAGGATCCCCATGCTGCGGAACAGGCTCCCCATCTATGTGAAGCAGAGTCCATCCCTAACCTTGTTTAAGTGCAACCTTCACCAGTGGATGGGAAATCAGAAATTCACCCTGGGTCTGGTCCCAGTACTGTGGTGGTGGTGCTGCGGTAGCGTTGTCGCTTCACAGCAAGACATTGAGCCATTCGATTCTCAGATAGAGCATCTTCTATGTGGAGACATGCGTGAATGGGTGTACCTTCATTGAAGGTTGTACGTCAGGGCTGGCAAACTCGGCACGTAAAAAAATCTACTGCCAGTCATTAGCGGACCAAAGTTCCGCTGTGGCAACCCCTAACTGGGAAAAGCCAAAAGAGACAAACAAACCCTGGGTCTGGTCCCCATGTCTCTGATAGATCGTGGAAAACAGTAACTTTAGAAACTTCCTAACTAACATACCCTTTTCTAATAAATGCCCATGATGTATAGGGACGCAATTATGTTTGGTTGTGTGGCTAGGCTCATAAAAGCCCTAGTGGTCGTTAGCCTAGTATATACCTATGAACAACTGTTATTGTTAACATACAGTAGCAATTATGATAATATCTAGCTGGTTAGCTTTAACTGATTCCACCTGATATACATGTGTTTCACACCAAAACCATTTATTAGTAAGTCCATGTACTTCATCAGTTCATGGGTGTCTATTTGCAAAGAAAGGCCTGATCATCTAAATATCTAAAATAATATTGAATATGATGATGATAAAATTAACTATTTATAGATATAATCTTTGTCGACATGCCATAAATGAAGTGGTATATTTGGGAGCAAAGGAGGCAGCCATGACTCTACCCTTAATCTCCTGCAACCTCATACAACTAGATAGAAAAAATATTAAACAAAACTCAGTAAGCTCAATAATGTACTGCTTAAGATGGTCTTCCAGTAGAAATGTCCATAATGCCTCAGTGACATGCACATTCTGAAAATGTATGTAAAAGCTAGTTTATATTTTTTATCAACCAGTGCATACTTCCTACAAAATATCAGATATTCTTTGTTGAAAGTGTCCAGAGTATAAATAAGAATCTAATAAGGCGATAGTTTTAAATAAGTATAAACTGCTATCACTACATTTTCTAAATAGTTCAGCATCCTGACATTGGGAGTTGGAATGAGTGACCAAGGTTGGCTCACCTATCATGGGAGGAAGGATTTACTGTTCTGGTTGGCTGATCTTCACCATGCAGGTGAAAGCTTGTAGGCAACAAACAGGGCTGTAGTCTGTAGATGTGAACTTAGTTCAGCCAAGCAAGTGACTGTAGCTATCTGCAGTGTGTGTGTGTGCGCATATAGAATGATGCGCATATTGGAGGAGAGTATTGTTGAGTCTTCCACTGTGGCATGGGCTTTCATTTTAGCCACTAGGAGCCAGGGATAGAGCCATAGCAAGGAAAAAAGGCCCTGATAGCTGCCAGAATGACAGCTCTATGATTGTTTCTTCCTTCTCAGGAAATAAATGGATCTGGAATGTCTTTCAGTCCTGAGAGGAATGAATGGGGGGCAGTAGATTGCAGGAAGTTAATAGCCGGCATGCAGATGGAAAAGAACAAGTGAAAGTATCATTGCTTCTTAACTGCAGATGTTACAAGTCATGCCATTGTCATTTAGCTGAATTAAAACAATTTCTTTACTATGTTTATTATATTCTTTATCTAACTGTTCTCTTTCAAAATGTTAATACTCAGGAGAAACATTTAACATTATCATTATAAAGCAGTTAATAAAATCACTGCTATGTGTAATGTTTATATTGTCAACTAGTAAATAAGAATTACAGAAAATATTTTCCTCAGTGCAACACATGAACAAATCATCCTTAGAATTAACTTCAGCAGTGTGATAGGTGTTTGCAGCTAAATTATCCATAGTTTTTAAAATCCCTGTATGCAGAGCAATTAAACATACGTAATTTCGTACATAATTTAAAACACTGAATTTTTAACTTGTATAACTGCTGAAGATCAAAGTTGGTATAAATTTTAAAATCAGATTCATCCCTTAGCTTAGCTTCTGTAAGACTATGCCCAGAAATGTTAATAACATTTATCAATATGCCCAGATTAACAAAAATGATTAAATTGCTCCCTAGAAAGATGTGCCTAATATTTATATGTATTGCTATGTGAGGTTGTCAATTTTGATGTAAGAGTAATATGTCAAAAGTCTGTGTCGTATCTTCAGACTTGTTTTGATGGGTATAAGAGCTGTTTTGCATTTTGTCTACGATATTGATTGTATTGTATCCCCATATGAGACCCCCCCCCCCCCAAATAAATTGTGTATGTTATTTTTCCCTATATTTAACTTGAAATACACAGCTTCATGGTCAAGATCAACAAGAGAGTGCCTAACTTTGTTAGTGGCTTGTTGAGAAATCCACATTTGTTGATACAATATCAGATATGTTACTGAATCTTGTTAAGGACTTAGTTTAGAGTAGTCCTTTTTATAAATGAAAGTAATAGTTGTGCAAATTTATTTTTTGAATAGCAGCTTATTCACTTAATTGATCGAGTATTGTATTATATTGTTTTAACTTTAAGATCTGAAATATGTATTCTTTGTTTTGTAAATGACATTTGGAGGATGCAGCATCCTGTAAACATTTAAACTGCAGATTTTTTCATTATAGTGATGTGTGTGAGGTATATATTTGGATGATTATGTTGTAATCTAGTCTTTTGGATGATTCATATTTGGGAATGCATTGAATTCAGAGAGCATGATTTTTTTTTTCTGGAATGGTATACCTGGTGTGATTGTAATTGAGGTAATTTGTCGTTTCTTTAGCTTGGATCTTGTCACATTTGAAAAAAAAATTACAACTTTAAAGGCACATTATCTTATACATTTTAAATCATCTTGGTAATCAAGATGGAGAAAACTGGGAAGTTCTGTTTGCATAGCAGACTTGTGCTCTGCCATTGTCTTAATGCAGCGCATAAATTGTATATTTGACTCCGGCTTGTCTAAGTTTGCATGCACAATAGAACAGAGGGCAGTACGATTGATACACAGAGGGAGAATGGATAAAATGAGAATGAGAGAGAGTGTGCTTGAGAAATAGAGGGAGGGACATACACGGATGAAAACAAGTGTTGCAGAAAACTAGTTGTGGTGAATTATACAGCTGTTGCTATAACATGCAGTAATGCCACATAGCCACTTGTAAATGTTGAAAATTCTTCTAAAAGAGACAGTAATCTGTATCACAAGATGGCTTGTGCAGTAGAATTTATAATGTAGTGAGAAAGTTAGAGATAATTTTCAGCATTAAAATTCAAGAATGTCTTTTTTTTATTTTTATTTTTTTTACATACAAAGATGCTGTTGTGTCTTTCGGCTTTTCCCGGTTAGGGGTCGCCACAGCGGAACTCCGGTCCGCTAATAATTGGCAGTAAATTTTTACGTGCCGAGTTACCAGCTCTGACGCACAACCTTCAACGAAGGTACGCCCATTCACGCATGTCTCCACACAGAAGACGCTCTAGCTGAGAATCGAACAGGACAACGTCTTACTGTGAGGCGACAACGCTACCGCAGCACCACCACCGCAGTTTTACCTTCAAAGATGTACTGTCCTTAATCTACAGGTGCTCAAATGATGAGGAAAGCCATAAAAGTTGGATGAATGCACAGATGAGATAAACATTGACCATTTGCATCATCTGATATCACATGGTAGAGTACAGTGACATTAGAGTATTGATTACCCCTTACAGCCCAAGCACCTTTTTTCAAGGGTGAATAAACGGTATGGGCCCAAATGAGTTATTTTCTCAGATGCACACAGGTTGCATATGCAGATATGGACCTCAGACTCGCCAACGTGATGTAGCTCATTTACAGTCTTGTGCTTTGACTTACTTGTCCATACTACCAAAACTGCTGCTATGTACCAAAATATGTAATATTTTTGGTATAGTTTTCAAATAGGCTGCATTCTCACATTCATATCGCTGTTGCATGATGTTATAGAGCAGAGCCGATGGTGCTAAAGGACAGACATCGTACTTTAAATGTAATTTTAGAAAGAGAATATTGCAGCCACTCTTTAGCAAGTCCCAGTGACTAAGTGCATTATTTAAAATGCTCATTGGAGAGAGAGACACCGCCTCAGAGTTACCTGATAAATGTTAAACCAGTAAAACTCCAGTGTAATGTTTATTAAAAGTAATTGTAACAATATATTTTCTAAAGTTCTATGCATTTGTTCTCAATTTTTAGCACAATGTGGACTTGTTGTTTGGATCTGAGTCTTCTACAGTATAAAAGATGATGCCACCCTGCTTTTTGTCATTTACTCAGTTGTGTCTATTCACTAAAAAACAAAGCTGCATTCTTGGTTCTTCTTTCTGTTGAAATGGTTTGAGACAGTTTTAGTCACCATTAATGTTTCCAAATCAGAGTTGATGTTCTTTTGTATCAAAAGTTATAGAGAGTTAATTTCCTTCTCTATTTCACAGTCAAGAGACTCTGCTGGAAATTGATTCCATTAATTATCTCAGGGTTAGCATGGACAACCTGTGATTTGATAAGTAGGTAATGCATATATTAAAAAAAAAAAACGGAGACACTGTGGGTTATTTCTAACAGCTGAGTTCTTAACTGAGTGAAGAAACCCATAACATATTGGTAAGCAGTTTCCTTCTGCCTGGAGACTCTATGGATCTCTGCATTATTCATGGCTATCCAATGACCTTACTAATAATCTGGAACTTGCCGTTAGTGGAGCAGCTGGAATTGTGACCTCACTAAAATTAAATAACACCACTGCTTGCCTATATGGTTCTTTGGATGTTTTCCCATATCATTTTTTTTTTTGCTTTTTTGCAAGTTTCTTTGAAGCATTGATATAGAGATTATCCCTTGTGTCTACTGAAACCCATGTCCTGATGTTGCAGGATTTGATTAGTAGTCTAGTGGAGTGTTGGCGATGTGACAGCCACCCCCCCCCCCATTCACACACACACCAGCTCACTTACCCATTCACCCCCTGCACCCAATCAGCCCCCTCACCTGATCGTACTCACAAGCGCACTCTCTCATTCACCTATACATACACACCTGCAGACATGTACCCTTCCTGTCCCCAGCCAACTTCCCTATTGTGACCTCCCAGGCAGACGCACACAGTTATGCATGCATATACACACCAAGTACTTCCTGTCCTCTAAATTTCCTGACACTTACCTCTACAGTGATGGGTGAACAGAAACTTTTGGCTGTGTTAATTTTACACCTCAGCCACATATATGACTTACAGCAGGCTTTCCTGAGGAGAGCAAGTGGCTAATTATCATATGCCTCTCCAAGAAATGTCTCATTAGCATTTAGCGTGGCTGCAAAGGCAGCACCATAGTCGAGCTGTCTCTGAATCCCATATAGTTAATGCAAGATGTGAACCTCATGATAAACTTTCATTTCCCCCCATAATTTTCACAGAGAATATGAGAATATACTTGAGAATATAGACTGCTTGCTGTGACATTAACAATGTCATGCACCAACAGTAATTCTCCAAGAGCTGATGAAATTCATGTCTGCTTTCTTTATGTAGTTTCTCCTGTAACTATGGTATTTGGTAAATCATTTACAATATTAGATGTAAGGGAAAAAATAAGAACAGTAGTAAAGAATGCATATTGTTGCACTGAGAATGCAAATTGATGACATTGAGAAATACAGTGACTAGCAAACACAGGCATAAACTTGGTAGTATGCTTGGTAAAGAAAAACAAATGCAAAATTTCATAAAGCACAGAGGAATAGGCATAGAGAATGTGTTTTAGAGGAACTGGTTACAATTATAAATTTGATGCCGTTGATTGCTAGAAGTGATCTGACAAAACAAAAATAATCTTGGATAAACTAATACAGTATCTGGAAAACCTTATTGAAAAAAAACTATTAGAAGGAAACTGAGCATTAGTAAAAGAGGTAAGACATATGCCAAAAAGAAACACAGAAAATGTTGCAAAATGTAGGTGTTGTGGGAATGTGGAAAGAGGAAGCCAATGAATGCAGAAGGGGCCAAGGATTACAGATACAAAATAGTGATGGAGAAATAGGGGACTCCTGAAGCATTGGTAGTAAAACAGGTAGAAAATGAAACAGAAAGTGAGGTGCAGAGGTAATGCTTCTGACTGTTTGTTACTTCAAGTAACATTACAGTTACAAGACCACTTACTGGCTAAGTCAGACTTGATGGCCATTTTTAGCCTATATTTGGAGACAGGTTCTCTGATGTTCACTGTGGGATTATTCCATTTTTGGCAGTACAAATACCAAAGATGAACTGTCATATATGTTGTGATGTGGATTAACCTGCACTGATGGAAAGGCTGTTCTACAATTAAATGCCCTTGAAGTTACTATATTAGATAATCTAGGGCAGTTCATTCATTGTTCAATTTGCCAAGATCTTTTTTTTACCCTTTTTAAGGTCCCATGTGGAGCCTTTCCCACCATTCAGCAAGAGTAAGGCAGAAAATTAATTCTGGATAGGATAGTAGTCTGTCCCAGGACACACATAAATGACATGAGGAAAATTACTGTTTCACTTACCCCATGTCTTTGGGATATAGAAAAATACAGGAGAGGAGCATTCAGCTTCATCAGAGTCACCTCCTCCGAGTCCCCACTGACTGTACATCTAATGTCATAATGCCTTTACAGGCACTTCTTCCGAGTCCCCACTGACTGTATGCCTAATGTCAGAGTGCCTTTACAGGCACTTCCTCTGAGTCCCCACTTACTGTACGTTTAATGTCAGAGGGCTTTTACAGGCACTTCCTCCGAGTCCCCATGTACTGTATGACTAATGTTAGAATGCCTTTACTGAGACTGTGTGTGTGGTTTATCAAAGAGCTGGAGAATTTTGTTTATGCTTTATTTAGTCAGTGGTAACTGTGATATCTGGTACATACTTTGCTATATCTAAACAAAAACAAGGATAGCTTCGCAGAATGCATAACATTACACCAAATACACTTACAGATTTGTGACATTGATAAATGCAATAACTAGTACATGTAACAACTATAAATATCATTTTTGTTTTTTGGCAGCTTGATGTTTGTGGTGCATCATTAAATGGTTTGTTTCTCAGGAATTTGCATGGGTAGAAGAGTTTATTTAGGATATGTTTGCTAACTGAAGTACAGATCAAATTTTTCCTTTTTAGTGACACTGCACACTGGAAACAGAAACAGTTTTTCTTTCCCATAGTGCTTGCTGTTTCCCTGCATTAATGTGATTGTACAAGTATGGTAAGGTTTTGAGGTGCAGGAGGTTTTCCTCCCTCAAAAATGTTTTGTTTTAAGTTTATTTATGTATTTAGATGTATTTTGTTTTGATGTTCTAGACTGCAATGATGTTATCACTGGTTCATCATGGCTTCAACTAGTCCACCCTAAAAAAACAAAAAAATGTTTATGCAGGGAGGGTGTGCAGACTTCACACAGTAGTACCCAGTTAGTACTCTGTCTCATCTGCTGTATTGATTTTGATCTGCTGTTTTATGTCTTTGCTCACCGGACCTGTGCTGGAAATGGGCTTGACAAAGTGGGATATTCCATAATTCAAAACTTAGATCTTTGTATAGGTTCTACCCATTAATAAGCAAAAAAGAGAACTTATTTTGGTGTACCCCCACTTTATAGTTACCTGGATACTTAAGTCACATAATGCACGTACTCAGGTCACTCCACAGCAAGTACAAATATGACTCTGTCATTGTCCATGTTGGGGTGAATGACCTGAGATGTACCTCCCTGGACTACATGAAAAGAGACATGGAGGAGCTATCCAATCTTGTAGCTCAGGCAGGTATGACCCTAGCCCTGAGTAGCATCCTGCCATCACCCAGAATTATACCACAGTACAAGGACAAAATGATTGACTTCAACAATTGACTAAGCTTCTGGTGTCATTCTAAGGGGATCCAGTATCTGTCTGCCTGGGATGACATAATCGACAAACCATGATGCTTTGCCAGAGATGGCCTGCACCTATCGCGCTTGGGATTCCGGATACTGGCTAAGGCTCTTGCCACCCTTATAGTGCCTTTTTTAGGCAAGGTTCAAATGACAAGTTCACCACCGTAACAGGTACAAGCAAGCAAAATCTGAGGATAATGCTACTCAATGCTAGAAGTCTAAACCTCAAAATGCACTCACTCCTTAAAATGGAGAATATTGACATCTGTGCAGTGACAGAGACCTGGCTCAAGGCTTCAGAGAGTACCCCTGCATTACCAGGCTGTAATTCATACCACCCCTTTCGGCCACCTAACCTGGATCGAAACACTAAAAGCGGAGGTGTGTCCATATTCATTAAGGATATCCACACCTCCAGGCTAGTTGCTCAGCATAATGCATCTGAGATTATCCAAGTGCAACTAACTCTGGGCAAGACCGCAATCCAAATTGTAGCTTGCTACAGATTCCCCAACAAGCCCCAGGATTTCCACTCCTCATTTCTTGATACACTGGAAAATATTATGGTACAACCTAACACCCTAATAATGGGCGATTTCAACTACCTCACCATTAACTGGGAAAACTACTCATGTACCAACTCTTGTGCTCAACTTTTTCAGGAATTCATAAATTCTAATGCCTTGGATCAACTTATTCACACCCCCCACCAGGGCAGCAGTATCCTAGACCTTGTCATTACTAAAATGGGCAACCGGTTTTCCACACCAGAGGTCAATTCCTTGTTGATCAGATCTGAACACAAGCTAATCACCCTAGACATCCACATCCCACCCCAACCCCCCATTAGGGAAACCACCGTAAGAAATTTCTCCAAAGCCAACTTCATGCTTCCTAAGACAGAAGTGGCAAACTTCACGACACCCATGCTGATGGACAATAGAGGTATGACTGCTAAATCTTACACAGATGCAATTTATAAGCACTTACACAAGTGCATGTATCGTGCAATCCCTAACAGAACTAAAATGCTATCCTCCAAAAAAAGGAAGCCAATCTGGTGGTCCCCTGCCATGAACAAACTCTACAACAGAAGAAAGAAACTGTTGCAAAAAAGAGTAAAATCCTGGTCAGTCTCAGTAAGAAGCTGAGATCCCTCATAAAATCCTCTAAAGCTAGTTACGAAAACAAAATCGCCACTGATTCTAAAGACAACCACAAAGCATTATATAGCTATGTCAAGAATCTCAATGGCAACACTCAAATCTGCTCTAAGTTGCACACAATGGCGCTAAATATGCAGAACTAACTGATATAGCCAACATCCTGGCAGATAGGTTCAGTGCTAACTTTACTCCTCCTCATCCCCTAAAGGGCCCATCTCTATACCAGAAGAATGCAAAGTTCATATAATCACAACCACACAGGTAAAAAACGCACTCTCCAAAGCCAAGAACACAGCATCCATGGGACCTGACAACATCCCAGGCTGCATTCTACATGAACTACAGAATGAACTGGCATCCCACCTAAGTACCATGTTCAATCATAGCCTCACCTCAGGCTTTGTGCCCACTGAATGGCGCACATCAACGGTTATCCCACTCCGCAAAGGTGGAGCCACCACAGACCCCAGGAACTACCTCCCCATTAGCCTGACGAGCCTGGTCTGCAAGGCTATGGAATGTATCGTCATAGAACTTATAAACAATGACATTGGTAATCTCCAAACTCTGGACCCTACCCAGTTCGGGTTTGTAAAAGGCAGATCATGTCTTCTAAACCTGATAGACTTCTTTGAAGCGGTCACCAAACTGTAGATGAGGGTACGGTGGTTCATACAGCCTGTCTAGATCTTGCCAAGGCATTCAACACCATCCCCCACTGTGGAATTATAGATAAACTCATTAAACTAGGTATAAATTCCTATGTCACAAGATGGGTTGCCAACTGGCTCACTGACAGAACCCACACTGTGAAAGTAGCAGACTCCAAATCCAACTTCAGACCATTGATAAGTGGAGTACCACAGGGTTCAGTCCTGGGTCCTCTCTTGCTTGGTATCTACTTCTCTGAAGTACAGGCTAACACAGAAGGTCTTTGGCTAATGAAGTTCGCAGATGACTGCAAACTAGGAGCCATAATCAAAACTCTTAACGATGTGGACATCCTACAAAAAAGGGCCTCACTGAGACAGATGCCTGGTGTCAAACCCATGGCCTCAAGCTCAATGCCAAAAAATGCATTGTCATCCCTTTTGGTAAAAACTCTGTACCCATGAACCACCACATAGGAGGTAGTCTACGTAATACCGAAAGTGTGATAAGACACCTTGGGACACAGGTGGATAGTAGTCTCTCTTTTGATAATCACATCACCGCAGTAGTCAGGAAATCCTTCTATGTGGCACACCTCATCACAAAAGGTTTCTCATCCAGGAAAAAAGAGATCATTGTTCCCCTCTACTCGTCACTCATTAGACCCATTATAGAGTACAACGCCCCTTTTGGTATGTACCTCACAAGACATCTACAACAACTGGAAAGGCCGCAGAAATACCTCGCAAAGAGGATTACCAGTCTCAAACAGATGCCATACGCAGACCGTCTCAAAAAAACTCCACCTTTACTCTGTTGCATATCGCCTACTCAGAGGCGATCTCTGCCAAACATACAAAGCTATGTCAAACCCAGAGCTGTTAGACATGCTCCAGTTAGAGAAATCCCAATCCCTCTGAGCTACACGCTCTAGGGACCTAAACCTTGTCACCACAATAAACAGAACATACTGGAGGGGTAGATTCCTGTCCCAGAGACTTCCCATACTCTGAAACAAACTACCTATCTATATCAAACAAAGCTCCTCATTAGCACTCTTCAAGAAAAATCTTGATGATTGGATGGAGATAGGAAATTCACCCTGGGAATCACTTCTGTGGCTCTGCTTGACAGAGGTCACTTCTGTGGCTCTGCTTGACAGAGGCACAGGAAAATAATGTTCTTGTGTGGCGAAAGCCAGGGTACCGTTTGGCTAGGCTTATATAGGCCCTAGGGCCAAAAGCCTAGTATGTACCTATGAACTTGATGAGCAGCAGAAGTTGACAGTCAGCATTCTGAGCTACAGACATTTCTTGATACTAGTTGACAGTATTCTGAGATACAGATATTACTCGATACTAGTTGACAGTCAGTATTCTGAGATACAGACATTACCTGATAGTTGACAGTCAGTATTCTGAGATACAGACATTACCTGATACTAGTTGACAGTATTCTGAGATACAGACATTACTAGATACTAGTACAACCCCTTGTTAACTTTTATTTCCAGCTTGCAAAGTTTATGGCACTACATGTGTTTAACTGGCATAGCAGACTAAGTTGTCACAATGGACAATATTTGAAGTCTGATATTAAAAACAATAACAGTGAATGACTGCAACATATTATGCACCAAAACACACAGCTTTTTCCATATACCCCAAGATGTAAAATGGAGAGTATAATAAATATGGTACAGGAAAATAATACATTTAAGGTATCAAACTAATGTAGTATAACTCTTCCATTTTCTTATTATTGGCAGTGATACAAAAAATAGAAAACATCATCCTTTCAAGAACCTTAATAAACAGTACAGTGTCTTGGTGTCTGATTGTAGAGTGGGTACCCACTGAATCAAGATATTTAAATATTTTTTAATTAAAACATCTATGAATTTTTTAATGCAAGCCGTCTTTGTCAAGAGAATTCAAATAAATGGAAGCAGTAGAAATGATGTAGACTGAAAATGAAAAGTCGACATTGTAAGCCTTACAAGTTCCTTGCTTCTACATTTTTAATTGTTAATTGCAACTAGAGAAGGGTAATTCTGCAAAGTGCTTCACAGATATCTGCCAGATGCTGTCAGTGAGATACATGAGCTTTATTTACTGGTCTGTTTATACCCTTCTGTTTGATAAACTGTTCCCTGAAAGTAGTCACAATCTATTTCCAGTTGATAGTCGCAACCAACTTTGGCATTTCAGTATCCTATGGTATATTTTCAGTAGGCATTACTTACCTTGAATACTTGGAAAGCACACAGCAAAAAGACATCTAAATTCTTTTAAATCCGAACATATGTATTTAAAAAGAACACTCTGTTACATTGTTAGAGTATTCTGTAAAAGATTATACCGTAAAAGATTATACTAAGTGTGACGATTGGAGAGAGATGGGCGAAGGCTGCCAGCCTAGCCAAATAGAATTTGATATATAATTCCGGCATTTGTAAATAAATGTAAAATACAGGCTTGTGTTTTGTTTTAAATGTAAGAAAACACTGTAAAATGTGAACTTCAAGATTGTTGCAACATTGCCATGTGCTGTAAGGAAAATCAAGCCAAGCATTTCAAATGTGTCTTTTGAAATTGAAAAGATCTTATGAATCTCTTTAATGTTTTACAAGTCGGCCCCACTGCGTCTGGATGAAGGTCTCATGTTCATTGTTTTAAGGCTAAAGTTTATGACTAGAATTTAGATGTGCAAGGTGCTTTATTGCTCTAGTTTCTGTTAGAATATACATGTGAACTGTCTTCTGTTGTTGTAAGTTTCTGTGCAGGTATTAAATTGCTAAATAATGCAGTTTGTTTGCCTGGGAAAACATGAATGTCAAAAATGATTTAATTTGGGGAGGGACCCAGCAAGCATGTTTGTTAGTAATGTTTAACTACTATTTCTCAAAAGAGACTGAAAACATTTTGATCTGGATATCCAACTTATCAGCACTCTGCCTTGTGCTCACATGTAAGTTTTAGCACAGTGATTTCATGTAGTAATAGTTAAAGCTAGTAAAGATTAATTAGGTATTTTTCTTTGAAATCAGACCTGTCCTACTGTATTATTTTAAATTTCTGTGTGATCTCTGAACTCTTAGATATCTCTGTGGTGTAGTAGTTTTGTTTTGTGTTTTAATTATTTATTATTAAATATTTTTAAAACCTTCTACCTGTGGCTGATTTGTGTAGAGATAAGCTCTAGAGTCCATTGCATATTTATAGAGGTTGTAGTAATAGGCCACTCTAAAGTAAGCCTTGACTGTTAGTCATACTACCATTGGATAATAATATTGTACAGTAATAATTGGTAGCTGATATTATTAACTGGGTGGTGGCAGTAATTACTACCATATAGTCTGGGTAAAAGGGCATAGCTGGAGAATCTGTGTCAGCCTTTCCCAGGAGTGTCTGTGAAGTTGTAAAAATACTTATCTCAGTGTGTGTGTATTGTGTCAGCTACTTGGCAGGGACACGAAGCACTGGTTGGACAGAGAGGGTACTGAAGGTTTTAGCTTGCCCAGTTAGGCTGAGACCTGGACCCTATAGCTGTGCCAGTGGATAGTCTTATTGGGGACCTGGTGAGCAAGGGAGCAACCAGCCCCAGACTGACTGGGATCTCTGTGTGCAATTAAGGGAAATTGTACTTTACTGTGTGTATTAGTTATCCTTTTCTCTTCTAGGAGACGACTTCCCTGGTGTTAGTGTTGAGGATTGAGGCTTCTTGATTGCTGGCCAGGGCACGGTCATCGCACTAACAGTTAAACAGGATAATTTTAACAGTTGGTGGATGTAGGTCACAACCATCTAAAAGTTATTCTTGGCTAAGATACTTTTTAGAAGGGTAGGATTTGGAACCATAAGGACAGTGAACTTTTTAAAAAAATTTTAAAAGGACTGCTGGATACACAGACGTATTATTCTGGCAAATAAAGTAACTGTGCACCCTGCATTATGCTGTTGTTACATTAATTTGATTCATAAACGTGGCTCTCTGTAATGCTATGAGGCAGCATTGCACTCATGAATAGCACATAAGTGTGCACATTTTATACCAGTATACCATGTGTAGTTGTGGCAAGGAAGTTCTTGTATTCCCACAAGGTGTACATGCAGCCAACAGCTTACAGGCACCATGTGCAAACCACAACATGGGACTAAAGACCATTATAATGTAGCTGTTACCCACTATGGAGCATTATCATATACATTCCTGTATTGTTATAGGCAAGGCTGGCTTATAAAATTGTTAGGCTCATTGTATGACCCTGGAGCTCACAACATTAGCATATGAGTTATTGGGAGATTATGATGATTTCCCTTAGCGGGAACTCAACCATGTAACTCTGTTGTGGGAGGCAGACCAAGTGTGGCTGAGACGACATACTTATATACACTGTACTCTACACAAGGAGGCATCCTTTAAACTAAAACAAATAACTTCTGTGTGTGTTGTCAGCATGGGTAATGGTGATGTAGTTCCTCAGTTGTTCTAAGCAACACATTACCATTACTTGGTCATCAGGTGCCACACTGTGGTGTTCTGTACTTTCTGTTTGCACTTGGATGACTGTAAATCCCAGTCCCTGCTCCGCAATGTAGTCTGTGATTAACATTTGTGAATTGCAGGCTTTATTATGGAACCCCCATTTCCCAGTTTGCATACTAACAGAATTGGTGGACTCCACAGGTATGAAGTTGTTTGTGTTTGTTCTTGCCTTGCTGTACACAGATCTATCTATCAATCATGTAGTGGTCTGAAACATGGTGACTGTCTACAATACCTGTGAATCATGTCAAAATTCTGCATCGTGCTGACTTTGCATAATTATATTATAAGGATGTATGTTCTTTATTGCCCTAGTACAGTTGGTAAAAGAAGGATCCATTCAAGTTAAAACCATAGCTGTATGTTAATTCTATAAATGTCTCAGAAACTCCACTAAAAACAAATCAAAAAGTGATAAAAAAGAACTACTGCATTTATATACAGACAGCAAATGACAATAATTCCAGAGCTTTCTGGACTACAATCATGTAGCGGTTAAAAACCCAGTACATCATCTCAACCTACACCTAGTTCATCTAACCAAACTGACAGCATAGCCAGCAAATTCATTACCCCCCTTCATCCAAACAGTAACTTCTCTTATTGAACCCTTGAAAAAGGCAGACACAGGTTCATCTCCTCCCTTATCCCCTAAAACACTTGCATTCAAACCAGTCCCAATTTTTACAGTAAAAAAAAAGCTGTTACTAACCTTAAAACCCTTGTCCCTGATAACATACCATCTGAGTACTTAAAAAATGCTGCTGATGCACTAGTGTTTCCTATTTCTATCCTAATTATTATAATAATTATAATAATAACCATCTCCAACACTAAAGATAGGGCCTCCACTGAAAATGGGCAGTTAGCCCAGTCAGGCTGTCCTGGTAAACAACTGTTAAATAAATAAATTACCACTCCATCTCCAAAAGACATGTCCCAACCCAGTGGAAAAGATGCCACATTCTTCCTCTCCATAAAGGTGGAAAGTCAAACAAGCTCTCAGCCTTCAGGCCTGTAGGCATACTGTCTCTTCTCTAAATAAAATTCTAGAGAAGTGTATTCAGTCTCAATGTCCACACAGCATAGTTTCCATCCTTTTCGTACTACATGTACAACTCTCCCTAGTTTTGTAACAACCAGCATTAGAACACTGGGAACTTATTCTCAGAACTTTTCCAATATGTATCCAAAGCTTTCAACATGTTATCCCAATTGAACCTACTTCAAAACTAGTTTGCTAGAAATACTTGAAACTTTGCTATCTTGGTTCTCCAGCTACCTCTCAAACGGGCATTAGGCAAGGCAGCAAAATGGAAAAATGACATTGCCTCTTTCCTTCCTTTTACAGTGGGTGTCCCTCAGTGATCAATTTTAGGATAGCCTATTGTTCAGTATATTTATTAATGATCTCCACTTACCTTCTAAACAAGCCATTATCATACAGTAAGCAGACGACTCAAAAATCATCTGTTCTGTTAAAGGCGTAGATAAGTTAAAACAACTGACCCAAGAGTGTTTCTCCACCATAGAGGCCTGGCTGTCTGATGCAAAGCTGCCCCTTAACCCTGAAAAAAAAAACTGATCCTATTTACCCCAAAGCATTCAAGCGACTACAAAAAACATTCAAAATCACTTCCTCTAACACCACCAACATTGTATTAGTATGTTAATTAAGCTTCTAGGTTTTACTATTGATAAAAGTTTAACCCCCCACCAAAAAAAGGCAGTAAAAAGTATTACTCACTCCTTTCTCATCCCATCACTGCTTTATGCTGCTTCCATCTTGATTAACGTAGAATCCATCCACTCAACTCTCACTCTTGGAAAATGGCTGCAGTTAGGTGGCAAAATTTACAGCTAATCATCACTATAAGGCTCATCTTTGTCTGGCCTTGGAAAAAAATTCAGCGGTTAGAGCTAAGGCATTACCTTAAACTTTCCCAACTTTCCATAAACACATCTATTATCTAGACAAATGCCTTAAGTTTGAAAAATATTTTTCAAATTTATAACCAAAGTAGACAGCTGAAATCCACTGACAGGCTGTTATTAACTGTTACAAAAGCTAACAGCACAGCTGGTAATGCTTTGTACTTCAGTTTCCTGGCCAAAATTTGGAACGGTCTTCCTCTTACTGTAAGAAACACAGTAAACACCAACTCTTTTAAGGCACAAGCAAGAGAATACATAACAGATACCTGGCTGTGTTGATGCACAGCTCTTGGATGATTAGTACGCTGCCCTTTACTTTCCCTATTCCTTCCAAGCAGTATTTACTCATTTATTGGTCCAAAATATCCTTCTTGTCTCCCACGTTTCCCTATTCCTCTCCCTCTTCTTCCTACCCTAAAACATTCTCTCTCTAACGTCGTAATAGTAGTCCTCCATTTTCTCCTTTTCTGTCCTTCTACCAAGTTAATATTTGAAATAAGTTTTGTAGCTCTCTTACATGAAGTTGCTGTTACTTAATGATACTCTGTGTTTGTGATTACCCGTATAGTTTTGTTCACTGTGTTCTTTATGTAATGTAATTGTTCTAGAGCTTTTCTCCGCGGGCTTCTGCTGAAATGGAGTAGCTTTCCATCCAGTCAGGCTCTCCCAGTAAGCAAATATAATAAATAAATAAATTGAATTTTTTGTACTTATTGCCTTCATTGCCAAAGGTATAAGCTACATGTGTACCAGTTTTTATTTCATATCTTGCATTTTACATTGCATCCGTTTGTACCTGGTTTGTGATGAGCTGCATCTGAAAATGAGGACAGCTGTTTATGATGCATCTTATTTGGCTACTGTAATTAAGAAAGCAAGCAAATAGTTAAATAAAATAATGTGTTTTTCCTTTTCTTAATACAAAAATAATTTTATGACAAGTCATTATTCCAAATTATTTAGAATGGATGAAATTAATTGTACTGACAAACCAAGAACCAAACCCAACAAATGAAAAACTTGAGTGGAGATTCAGGTGCCCAAAAAGACCCGTACCAACAGCCAAGAAATATCACCAAACGATTTATTAAAATCAACAAGCAGCAAAAATAGCAAGTGATAGCAGTTTAGCGCTTTCGTCTAGGTAAAGACTCTTACAGACTTCTGTGTCACAGATACAATGTGGTTTAAATGTTCTGGAGTTTACACATAATTTGTTTTAATTTACATTCCTGAGTTCAACATGTATTTGTATAATGCTGTTATTCATTAGTGAATTCTGTTGGTATTGTATGCATGTATTATCATGCTTGTATCTTGGATTTTAACATAGTTTCTAACACAATTTTTTGAAAGTCGACACTGGTGTTCCATTGGTCAGTTTGATCACGTGTTGATTTTGTGAGTATTTAAGTGAAATAGTGGATGTACTAGGAGTTCTGAAGATGTCTTTACGTAGACGAAAGCGCTAAACTGCTATCATTTGGTATTTTTGCTGCTTGTTGACTTTAATAAATCATTTGATGATATTTCTAGGCTGTTGGTACTTGTCTTTTTGGGCACCTGGATCTCCCCTCAAGTTTTTCATGGATAAAAATAAATTGCTGCAGTCCTTCAATAGATTGCAGTACCATGTAGATGTTTCTTACATCTTTTGCAGTCTTTTTAGGCTTGTCTTCACTATTTTGCCTATAGTTAATCAAACCTAGGCATGTTGATTGCATATCTGATCTGTCCCTAATACTGTCATTTGTGTGAAAAGCACTTTGTGCTTCATTTGCTGGTGTGTTTTTAAAATCCTGCTGGTTTCGCAAGAGATATTGATATAATAGAAATAACGTTCAGTTATACAGAGAATTCTCAGTATAGCCACCTACAGCTAATTTAGTATTTTACCCTTTGGCCTTAGACATTTAATTACTCACATTATATGATCATTCCTTCATATGTGCCAGTTAACTGAATGTTGTTATTGACTTGAGTATGATCTATATTTAACGTGACATTTTTATGCAAAAAACAAATCTTACATAACTTAAAACTTCTTTGTGATATTTGATTCACATTCCGACCAAATGACACTAATTTGATACCGTCTATTGAGAACATTTTCTTCATATTTTTTACATATTTGAACATTTTTGGACAATAGAGGCACGCTGGGGCAGAAGAATGAAATTCAGTGTGCGCTTTTGAAGCCTAAGATAGCAAAACTAGTGAATGCATTTTCTTTCATGCATACGTGTGTAGACTGTATATCAAGTTAAGTGATAATATCTCTTTTAGAAACAGAGTAATGATTTCTTTAAGAAATTTTGCCCACAGAGGGAACATTGAATTATAATGTGTCACGAGGTGCTATCTGTTAGCACAGAGATGTTAGTAAATTGCTCAGATTGATGGTAGCTAAAAACAGGAGGGGGTTGTGAAATTCAGACGTATCCTACTGCGTTTAACATTCTTTGCACAGTACTGCATTCTTTAGACTGCATTGTCTCTATATTATATAATTTCAGTTCATTAAATGTAAGAAACAAGATAGAGATCATTCCATTAGCCAAATTATAAACCAACCTGACACTTGGGGGTTTAAAGTCTGCTCAGTGATTGCTACAGCATTAGCATTTTGGTGCAGTGTGGGTCTTCTTACTTTATAACCATTTTTCTTTACCTTAGTCTCTAGAATATGCTGTATACAGTTCATTTCAGCTCTTCATACCCCTTAGATTTGAAGTATTTATAATGAAACTACCATCAATGCTTCTGACAGTAGTTAATTATTTTACACTACAGTACATGACATTGGCAATAATTCACTATGAATCGGAAATGCAAGTAGCAAGACACTAAGTATTATGAGCCCCCCCTCCAAGACAATGGTATCAGCATTGAAGCTGGGCAGTGGTTCCTGACTTAACACATTCTTTATGGTAAAGAGTGGATCCTGTCTGTGATGTTCAGCCTACAATCATTCAGTTGTACCAGGGGGATCAATACCTGCCCCAGTACTCTCTTCCATTTTTACAAATAAATTGTCCCTTGACCTACTCTAATTACAACTTGTATATCGATGGCAAAAGATAGCTGGCTCAACCAGTGCCCTGTGATGGTACCACAGCACCTTACCCCCCACAACTCAAGTGAACAGCAAAAAAAAAAATAAAACACTTCATGGTAATATACCAATTGCTACATTGTAGCGATCACCCTATTATGGTTAGATCCTTGCCCCCCAGCTCTTCCATTGAAAAGAAAAACAAAAAAACAAACATACAAAAACAAACAAACAAAAAACACTACTTTAGTAAGTCTATCACTACATTGTAGCTATTGGCTTGTTAAAGTTAGAGCCATACCCCCCTCACCCCAGCTCTTCCATTGAAGAGCAACAACAACAACAAAAAGACTGTTCATTTGATTGAAATGCCCCCCCCCCCCCCCCACAGCTATTCAGGTCCCATTTCAGCCCTGCCTCCAACCCTCCTTCCACACTTTTTCTTTAATAAAAAAAAAATGTCTTTTAAACTATAGCAAACTGCTTGCTTCAAATGTAACAAACAGTTGCTGCGGTTTATACCCTACCTGCCAAAAGTGCTAAAGTGCTCAGGATTTAGTTAAGACACACACAAAAAAGTTTGACTGCAAATCCTGGCGTTCAAAAGCTGGTATTACATTAAAGAGAGATCTGGATCAGCTGATAACACCCCCACAATGCTTTTGTGCCATAGGCAGTTAGTTGCCCATCTCAACCCGCCGTAGCTACACTACTGATCAATGGCATGGTTATTTACAGGTGCAGCCTAGCACAACATAAAATCCTAACCCAATTGCAGACTGACCTTCTGGAACTAAACTACTGCTTCACCTCCAAAAAGCTTCTGTATACACCCCCCCCCCCTCCAAAAGAAAGGCTAGGCTATTGGGTACTAAGAAAAAAAAAAAGACTTTTCAAGTTTCCATTTCTCTCAAGCTGTTTGATCAGCACTTCATCCTTATTGACAGCGAGGCACCTGTCTTATCCAGTCACTTAACTTTCAGAAACATATTCAAAAACATAGATCTAAAATCATCTGCTTACTTTTCTTGGCACAGAAAATGTCTCTGTTGATTTCCTCACCAGCTTGGGCATGGTGTCCTGTACACCTTGAATATGGCTTACCCTTGTTTGCCATCTCCTGTAACAAACATGCATCAGCTTGATCAACAGTTCCTCTTGCTTTGAATAGCACTGCATTACTTTGTCCAGCATTGTACTGGCTCCAAGTACAAGTCAGGTTCAGCCTATCTCTGGGCTTCCAATGCTTCAGATTACTCCAGCAAGATGCCTCCTCTCTACTTGCAGTGAAATCTATCACTAGCACCCAAACCTTCAACCAAAGAAGTCAGGGTACAGTAGGCCCCATTTATTAAACTATTTCTCTGATTCTAGTTCTTCTGTACCTGCTCTAAAATCAAGGCAATCCCTTCCTCTCTATCTCTCCGAGAATGCTAACTACACTAAGTTCCCACTTCAACTTGAATAGTATCTGTATGAGTAATGCAGATGCCAGAATGCAGAGCATAATGCTTAATAAACACTACCCTGCACTATTTTAATTCCTTCACACATCACCCATTTATGCCACTGCACTATAAGTTACCGTCATATGGCTGCTTTTCTAAATATGTATGTAGCTTATCTTTCTCCTTGCTGTCTGTTATCTTACAACTCTTACTTTTCTCATTCCCTTTATCATCTTAAACTCAGTGTCTTTTACCACTGCTTATGTCTTGCTTTGTCTTCTACACCACTGTGTTACTGACTACAATTTCAAAGGCTAATCCTACTTTTCATTTTTTTCTTGCTACTCCTCTGATTCCACTTTTCTGCTTGTAAAATGTAAACTTCAACATGGTGTAAAATTGTACATAGAATCCTTTTTTTTTTTTGACCAGTTTGCATTACCTTCATGTTCCACTTTTGGTTGCAGATGTTGCATTCTTATTGATGATGTGTTTCTTTCAGCTTTTTCTGGTTAGGGGTCGCCACAGCAGAACTTCGGTCCGCTAATGATTGGCAGTTGATTTTTATGGTGCCGAGGTGCCAGCCCAACGTTCAACGAAGGCACACCCATTCACGCATGTCTTTCGAACGCCACTCGACCGCGGGGAGGACATGCAGTCTCCACACAGAAGGCACTCCAGCCAAGGATCGAATGGGAGAGCCTCTTGCTGTGAGGTGATAACGCTACCGCTGCATCCAGATGTTGCATTCTTATTGATACCATTTTATATATAACCTGAGATGAGCTTAAAATTTTTCATGCTGTGATGTGTGCCACCACAATAACCAAAATCTATATAAATAAATAAATTCATTAAATAAATGTATGGTATGTATGTCTCTCTCTAGACTTAAACAGAACAGCCAGGAAGTAGACCAGGCTTGCATTTTAAAAGAATATGAGATGTTCCCAAGTTTTTGTGCACCTACATTTTGCTGACACCATATTAAACTGACACAGACTTCCCTTTTAAACTCTAATGCCTGTGAACAGATAACAACTGGATTTATGTAACATTCATTGCGTCAATAATGTTTCCTCCTGCTTTGATTGTTCCATCTTGCAGATTGTATAACGGATGCAAACATTTTACAGACAGGCAAAATGGTATATCTAGATACATAGCAAGAAACCCAGAAAGAGATATTTAAATAATGGTTTATTCATATATGGCAGTCTTGGGCCTGGAGTAACAGAAATTAAAACACTTTGTGATGGGAAGAATTTGAAATCTGGGTGCAATTCTCATTTAGCCTCAGCTAAGCACTTTTTTAATCTAGCATGCAGATATTTTTTAATAAATTCCTGCTTTATTTTGCTTTGCTGTTAGTTTTAGATTCTGCTACCCTTACTCTGTTCTTAGTACAACAAACAAGAAGCAGTGTGTGGTGCTGTACACTGGAACTACCAGTAATGATGGTGCAGCTGTACTACAGAATGGATTTGGGGAATTAATGTGATTACCTAAACCAGATAACCAAGTAAAGGAACACATAAAGCCACTGTTTGTAAAAATACTTGGGGAAACCTATAGTAAGATCCAAGATGTATGAGTGTGAGTCAAATGATAATATCTATCAGATCTTAGAAACCTTTATCACAAGGGTTCAATCCTCTCGTACTTTTTCCACTGACTCTTTTGAAAAAGAAAATGGTAAAGTCTTTCAGGGTTACAGCTAAAGAATGTTACTAGGTGCCTGACACGTAATTATGTGGCCTCCCGAACCAAAAACAAATGAGTCTAAACTGCATACAGTACCACACTAAAAGCAAATGAGGTTAGCACACAAGAAAACATCCTACCAAGACACCGTGCATAAACATTGCAAAGCATGATGAAATTCATGAATTTGTTGCCTAATAGAGATCTGTGAACAGGAGGTGAATCCCAAGAAGTGGATAGATAATAGGTTTTCCAGTCACCATGGTGGCAGATACAGCACTTAAACAGATGATTACTAGGAGGTCTTAGGGAGGAGTTTGCACCAGACCTGAACTTTGGACTGTCATGCTGGTTGTTCTGTGACGGATCAGTCTGTAGGTGCACAGTCTATAGATATGCATTCTATAGATACACAGTCTATAGTTATATATAGTTTTTAATACAACCAAGAAGACTATGCTTAATGCAGTGGGTGACTTATTACTTCTTTTTCCTTGGGGTCACTGCTTTTGAGGCACACCCCAGCCTAATCCTTTGCTGCATAAGTGCTACCTTTTTAGGTAAGAAAGCATTGTGGCTGGCAGGCCTTTGATACCCCACAAATGAAGAGAGGATTAGACCAACTACAACTGGCTGTTCATTTGCTAGGTTGTGGTTGATACCATGCTAAACCTGACATACTGAGTTATGTGTTTGTGTGGGGGCATGCAGTTGGATATTACAAGGAGTCTGCCCCACCTCCATGGTGACAGATACCTCATTGCCCCCACCTGCAAACTAAACTGCTAATACCACTCATGGTCTCCACTGAGAGCAGACTGGACTTATCCCCAGCATACTACTGTTATCTTTCCTCCTAAAAGAGACAACAAAAAAGTGCACTTTTGATGATGATGATTGCTTATTAATTAGAGGGTTAGCATTCTTCATAGCTTTATTTAACTTGGCCATGCTCAGAATATTATAGCAGAGGACATCTCCTTAGAAGTATATACATAATTAATACTGTTTAAACTCCTCCTAGTATTCAGTATTCCACACCGCACATTAATAGTCAGATTAAGCTAGTTATCTAAAGTACATTCCACAGCCATCAGACAAACCACTGGGTGATAGCAAGATCATTGTGAAAGAGAAATTTAAAGAAATGCAGTCTGTATAGCCAGTTAAGTGCAGCCAATTAATACATGTAAACTGATGCATATGTTATAATAGTTATTGAAATATTAATTTTATTCATCAACCCTCAAATAAATAAATAAAAAGTATTGACGTTGAAGGTCATTGTGAATTCTTGAAACAATGTATGCAGCTGTGCCCATATTAGCTAATTTATAGAAAAACAGAAACTGGCAAAACAGTTTACTCCTGAGGAAGTGAAAGACAGCATTTAATAACAGCTGATCACGGTCTGCTATCATTAGAATTTATTCTATTTGCTGTGGAGATGAATATATATCTCTGTCATTTTCAGACTACAGGCATTAACATTGGAATTCCAGTCAGATTCAAATAACTCTAGACAGTATAAGAAATCAGTACCTTCCTCTTGTTCAGAAGACCTTGAAATAATGAAACATGATGCTTTTAAGAAAACTTCTCTCAGCCAATATCTTTTATTTTCTTTTGGGACTCAAATATATATTTTTTTGTTTAATGTATTAAGAAACTTGAAAAACAATGATCTAAGTAAACAGATCAGGCAGATTCAGTTTTTAAACAACTTCACATTTTTTATGAGAATATTTAAGGAAGTCCCTTTTTAAAAAAAAAAGTTGATCAGAAAAACAGAAAACCGTATTTTAGTCAGACTACACAAATAAAAGCAAGAAATATTTGTGAACATGATAAAAGCCATATTTATAGTCATAATACTTCCAATGTTTTACTCAGTAGGTTTATAGTCCACAAAGTAGATTTAAACTCTTAGATGGCCATTTTTAACATTTCTTTGGAGGGATGAGCCTCTTATCATATTGCACAGTTATTAATTAAACCTTTGGGTCACAAAGGTTTCTCTGTCCCATCCTTAGAAGTACATACATAATTAATACTGTTTAAATATCTCCTAGTATTCCACATCGCACATTAATACTCAGATTAAGCCAATTACCCAAGGGAAAGAAATAAAAACTTTTTGAATATTTGAAATGTCATTCCCCCAGTTAATACAGTTTTCTGTACTTTAAAGAAATGAAGAAACTAGAATCCCAGTTCTCTTGCTCAGATTACAATTCCATTGTATTTCTTTATAAAAAAAATATATTGTATCCTTCTGTGACCATCAAAATGTAAACAAATGGTGTTAACTTTCTTACTTACCGATGACAGAGAATATTACAGTAAAATCTTACTTAACTGGGGATTGGTAGATGACGGATAAATGTAGTTTCTGGTTTCCTGAGAGCCACTTGGCTCGTATGCAGGTATAAGAGCCAATCAGAAATCGCAAAGTGGAGCCACTTCTACTTGGTGCAGAACAGTGGGCTGTACTTAAAGAAATGAAGAAACTACAAACCCAGTTATCTGGCTCAAATTACAATTACATTGTTTCACATTGAGTAAAAGTGGCTCTGTCTTGTGATTTTATTTATCAAAATTGCCAGTTGCTTTACTCCTGGTTAACGGAGACTGTGCTTTATTGTCTTAGATTAACTCTTACAGAGATAAGGGAGAAACACTTTATCAGGAAATAAGATTGCATAATTGGAGGAAAAAGCATATGTATATAAAGCAGAGTGAAAACAGTAGAAGAGATGGCATCATCTGCTCTCCAAGGAAGTAAAAGTCAATTGTCAGTATTTATTTCCTAACTGTAAAATGTATCATGAGCACCTCAGGAACATTTTCATTCAGTACAAAATATTGCGATGTATATAATGTGTGTAATTAAGGATATATAAGCTAGGTTGCTTGTACTCTTCAGCATGTTTACAATGTACTAGTACGATACTGTTGTAATTAATTGTTGGTGGGCCTGTCCCCAAATGTATGCCTGGTGCTTGAATCCAAAGGAGAGTATAGAAAAGTATTAGAAGGATCTGATCCATTGTATTCCAACAGCCTTCTGAAGGGAAATATGAGGAAAATGACCAACACTTCTTGGGGAAAGAAGATAGTGTTTCACCCAACCACTCTGGTTATAAAAAGTTTCATATTATTAAAATGGAAGACTCAACCCATTCTTTACTTTCCAGAGAGACAGTGTTGGAAGACTGTTGTTGGCACTTGCACATGTAAGTTAATAAGAAGTGAAGATAATGCAAATAGTTTAGATTGTGTGACAGATCTGATGTAAAGACATGCACTAAGCAGAAAAGAATTACACCTCTTCTATTTAGTGTTTGGTTCAGACCTACTGGATTTCCTTATGTGTGATTATTTTGCCTTCCCTCATGTTTTCTATCCTCCTTTTACCTTTGGTATACTTTCCATTTGAAGTAGTTATTTCAATGATATTTTGATAACTTGCCTGTTAAGCATATTCCTGAGCACTGTATTTTATATATATGTTTATGTAGGTGTGTGTATATCGTCATATCTGATGAAGCTCTTTTAAGGCTGAAAATGCTCATCTATTTGTTTTTCAATAAAGAAGTTTTGCTTGATAAACAAATTATAAGTGCTTGATTACTCTGAAGTCTCAGCTGAACTTGTCTACAGTGCATGGTTCTTTTTTCCTGATTTTTTAGGATTCTCAGCCAGCAGCTTTGTTGCTTACAAGTACCCCTATTCCCTGTGGTCTGTTGCTTTTCCTTATGGGAGGGAGATGTCTTACCCCACTATGGCTGGAAAACTGTTGTGCCTCAATACATGGATCCATGCTTGTATACATACATGTCATACTATTAGAGCAAGACATCTGGCCAAAACCTAAAATAATGGGGAACAAAGCCCTAAAAATAGGGACATGTTGTAAATATTGCTCTTATAAAGTTAGAACATTGCCAGAATAATAGGATTTTCTTAAGGATATGAAGTCTGAAACTCAAATCAGTGATCTGAAGTAGTTAACTTCATTTGTGCAGCAAACTTTGGGAATCGGATCCGACCTCAGATCCGAGCTGGCAGTTTTCAACAGCTTTAGATCCGAGCTCCAAGCTCCTCCCCCTACCCATAATCCCCTGCCAACCCTGACTGACCTCAGATCTAGTTTGCCGCGGTTTAGTTCAGCAGCTTGATCCAGAGTTTCCAGGCATTTTCGTTCTCTTTGTGAGAAAAATTTAACTTTTATACCAATTTTCTTTAACCTTTGGTGTGAGAGTGTGTTTAGCTCCCTTTTTCTGTCTAAAAGCTCTCTTAGTTTAAATTATTTTATTTTTATTTAACCTCCCCCTTCCTTCGTGGTTCTTTCAGGGTTGTGTGTGTGTGTTTGGGGCCTAGTGTGTGTGAGTTACTTTCTATAAGTATGTCTGAGGCCCCAAAGGTAATGTTTTCTAAGTGCACCGAGTGTGGCCATAAGTTGTCCCCAGTGGATGGCCACACTCGGTGTGTCTTGTGCCTTGGGGTTGAACACCTGTCCTCTGGTTGTACCATTTGTGCAGCGTTCAACCCCAGGGCACTCAAGGACCGGAGGTCCAAGCTGATTCTGGCGGGTCTTCTGCCCCTGGACTCGGCTTCTACCTCTGGTCCTCCCTTGGCTCCCGCTGCGGTGGCTGCCACTCCTGCTTCCCTCCCTCCGGCCGGGACTCAACCTCCTGCCTTAGGCCCGGAGGAGAGGGAGGCCAGGAAAGAAAGGCGGAGGGAGAAGCACCACAAGCGGCGGGCTGAGGCATCCGCTTCGGCCCCCCCCGGCTAAGTGGTCTTCTCCCTCCAGGTCTTCTGGCTCTCCTCCTTCTCAGACCCGGTCCCCGAGCTTTTCACCGGGTCCTGAGGAGGAGGAGACCCGATCTCCTTCGAGGTCATCGAGGCGACACTCCCACCCCGCCTCGGTGGCCTCGTCGAGATCTACTAGAAGTCTCACGGATGCAGATTTGGACCGGATGATGAGAAGATTCCTCCAGGCCCAACTGCAGATGTGATTGCTTCTGCCTCCCCCCGCCCTCCGGGGGGGGGCTCGACCCCCTTCTTTGCCCCGATAACTCCTTCTCCGTCCCGTTTCCCGGGTTTGGTGTCTTCGGAGCCGGGCAGCCTTGGAGCTGGGGGTGTGTCGGAGCCGATATTCTCAGGTACTTTGGCGCCGACACTTCCCTCGAGTCTGTCTGGTCCATTTTCTTCAGATCTGAGCTCTCGGAGCCGAGGGCTGAGCTTCGGATCCGGCGGTATTGGTATGCCTTCGGCTCCGTCCGGATCGGAGCATGCTGGTCCATTGGATCCAATCGCTTAGGCGCCGGGCCCGATCCATCCATCGAATCCGAGGGAGAGTCTGCTTTCAGATCCCAGAGAGAGCAGCTCTCCCTCTACATTCGACGTGGTGGAGAGGGTCCTGTCGAGGGATTCCAGGCCCCTGACCCTTGCCACGGCTCCACCCTGCACTCCTCCTCAGTTGGGCCCGACTTCCATCACCCGGCCCCAGAGACAGCCTGCTTTGATGTCCCAGGTAGTTCCATTGGAACAAAACGTTGCTGGTGAGACCTACTCGGACAGCCCCCCCCGAGGAGGTTGCTCACAAGCGAAGGTGCAAGAGGAGGCACCTGGACTCCCCTGAGTCCTTGACTGAGGACACGGATTTGGAGGAAGGGGAAGGCTCCCCAAGATCACCCCCCGAAGATGTCTCATTTGGTGACATCATGGAGATGCTCAGAATAAAGGGGGGGGTGGTCTGCCCCAAAGCCTACCTGGGACGAATCCGTGTTCCTGGAGGCGTTTGAAGCAGGCCCGTCTACCTCTTGGGTGTCCCCTCTGGCCGACCCCCTGGTAGACTTGATCACTACCAGGGCGTGGAAGGAGCCTGACACTGGAGCCAGTCCCTAAGCACCCGGACAAGATCCTTAGCCCACCCTCTGACAAGTCCCACTGGAGTAAGGGTCCCCCTGTAGATGCCATGTTGGTGGCAGCGGCCACCAAGAGGGAACTTGCTCAGGAGAGTCCCTCGGTTCATCCCCCGAGCAAGGAGTCTAGGGAAGCGGGTGTTGAGTTTGGCTACCTTCTCTGTGAGGTCGCTGAACTAAATGGCACATGTGCTCCGATTGCAGCGGGACCTTATCAAAGAGTATGCTGCGTCGCCCCCCGAGTCCATGTCGGTGGAGGACAAACAATTGCACTCCACCCAGATGGCCACTCTGCGATCCATATCTAACACCTCTTTGCGGCTTCTGTCTCATGCCACGGAAGGAGCCGCTAGAGCCGGCGGAGCGGGCCTCATTATGAGACGTCAGGCCTGGCTCCGGCACTGTGATTTCGCGGAACCCTTTAAGGCGTCGTTCGCTAATGCCCCTTTTGATGGTTCTGCCCTCTTCGGCAAAACCGTGCGAGATACCTTGGTCCAGAGCGAAAAGGACGGGAAGACGTTGTCTGCCGTCGGAGTCCACTTCTCTGCTCCCCAGAGGTCCTTTTCTAAGAACCAAAAGGGACAGAAGATGTGGTTCCGGAAGTCGCAACAGTCCCGTCCCACTCCAGACTCCCAGCCCTTCCATGGCAGAGGAGGGCAGGTTGGGTGCCACCCTAGAGGCAGAGGGGGCCCGCGGAACTTTGGATCCAGAGAACCCTTCTCGGACCAACCCATGCAACACCCCTGAGGGGTTGCCCGACTGCTCCACTCTGGAGGCAGTCGGGGGGCGTTTCTCAAAGCACCCAGCAGCTTGGGAGTCCATCACGACAGACCGCTGGGTGCTTCGCATCATATCCAGAGGATACTAAATTCCCTTTTCTCGTTACCCACGCAGCCCCAGATTACCTCCCCGATGTCCCACCCGATCAGAGGGAGGCCACAGCAATGGAAATCCAACATTTGCTGGAAAAAAGAGCCATCCAACACGTCCCCCCAGACCAGTGTGGGTCAGGATTTTACTCCAGTTCTTCTTGGTGCCAAAAAAGACCGATCCTTGACCTCTCTTCCCTGAACCTGTCAGTAACCAAAGAGAAGTTCCGCATGGTCACTCTTCAATCCATTCTCCCCCTTTTGCGGGAGAATGATTGGATGTGCTCTATAGACCTCAAGGATGCATACTACCACATTCTGATGGACAGGCGATCCAGGAGGTTCCTCTGCATCCGGCTGGGAGCCAGTCATTTCCAATTCAAAGTCTTCCCCTTTGGTCTCACCACAGTCCCCAGGGTGTTCACCAAAGTGTTAGCAGTGATAGCGGCCCACCTGAGGCTCCAGGGAATTCAGGTCTTCCCGTACCTGGACGACTGGCTCCTGACCGCCCCAACAAGGCATCTACTCTGTGCAGCCAGAAACTATTTTCTTTATCTAACTCCCCTGCTGGGGATCACTATCAACATAGAGAAGTCGTCTCTTACTCCGACTCAGACTATAGACTTCATAGGGGCCAGATTGGACACAAACAAGCTCCTAGCTTTCTTGACCACAGACCGACTACTATCCCTGAGGCTACACGTGCAGGCCATTCTGCAATCTACAGCTTCCCCCAGTGGAATTGGTCCTGAGGGCTCTTGGCTAGATGACAGCAGCGATCAACCTATTGCCAATGGCACGTTTGAACATGAGGGTCTTACAATGGACCCTCCAGGTCTAGTGGTCCTTTCTTCACTATCCTCTGAGCCATCCCGTTCCCCTCAGCAGGGCCTGCAAGAGGGCCTTCATATGGTGGCTCCAATCTCCGGACCTCCAGCAAGGATGCCCCTTTGCTATGACCCCTCCTCTAGCCACAGTGACCACGGATGCCTCCCGCCTCGGGTGGGGGGGTGGCATTGTTCAGGCAGGACAGACCAAGGCACGTGGGACCTCACGGGGACCTCACTGCATATCAACGTCCTAGAGATGAGGGCAGTGCTGTTAGCGTTGCAAGCACTTCAGGACCTTCTTCCTGTAGGAACGATTGAGATTCAGATGGACAACATGTAGGTTGTCTGGTACATCAACAAACAGGGGGGAACCAGGTCTTGCCCACTCTGTCGAGAGACCATGAGGGTGTGGGAATGGGCTATCTCCACCAACCGCTTTCTCATAGCAACGCACATTCCGGGATAGTCCAACATCCTAGCGGACAAACTAAGTTGCACCATCCTGTTACCATACGAGTGGTCTCTGAATCCCGAGATAGCGAATCGGATCTTCGCTAAATGGGGTCAACCCTGTTGCGATCTCTTTGCCTCTCCCTCAAACACAAAATGTTATGACTACTTCACTCTCATTTCCCCCTCTGGGGGACCCCGGAGAGACGCTCTGGTGCATGCTTGGCCTCCCGGTCTTCTTTATGCTTGCCCTCCTCTTCTTCTGATGCTGAAGTTTCTTCAGAAAGCCAGTCGGTTGGGGAGAAGGATTATGCTTATTGTCCCGTTTTGGCCTTGTCAAACCTGGTTCCCTTATCTTTGGTCTCATCTGGTGAATCCTCCTTGTATTCTGGATCCCCGTCCGGATCTAATATCCCACGCCCTAGATCTCCCAGTCCCAAACCTGGACAACCTCAAGCTCACAGCTTGGCTGCTGCAGTTCCACTCATAGCTAGGACTCCCGGTATCTCTTTCCCAGTTAAAACCATTCTAGTAGCAGTGCACAAGCCTTCTACTAGAAAGATCTATAGCAGCAAATGGAAACGTTTTTCCATTTGGGCGGAACACAAAAATTTGGATCCTTTTACAGCTCCTTTGTCTGCTGTATTAGACTTTCTGTCAGGACTGTTTCATCAGGGGGCTAGTTTCCTCCACAGTCAAGGTCCAACTAGCAGCTATCTCTCATTATCACGTTGGAAATGAATTGGGCTCTTTGATCACCACGAAATTGTGTAAGACCTTTTTGAAGGGCACCTTTCTGCTCAGACCCCCAGTGAAGGATGTAGTCCCTCCTTTGGATTTAACGCTGGTGCTTCAGGCCTTGACAGCTCCCCCGTTTGAGCCTGCAGCTTCCATAGATCTTAAATTCTTGTCATGGAAAACGGCTTTTCTTGTCGCTGTCACCTCGGCTCGAAGGGTCTCTGAACTACAGGCCCTCTGTGTAAAACCCCCATACTTGACCTTTCACAAGGATAGAGTTTACCTCAGGACCAATCCCTCCTTTCTTCCCAAGGTTGCCTCTGAGTCAAATATTAACCAGTCCATCAACTTGCCGGTCTTTTTTCCTAACTACCATAACAAAGGAGAATACAAATTACACTCATTGGATGTGCATAGACAACTTCGCTTCTACATCCACAGGACATCTGGTCATAGGAAATCCGACCAGTTCTTTATCTCCTTTGCCAAATTTAACTTGGGTAAATCTGTGTCTAAAGTCACACTCTCTAGATGGATTTCACAGTGTATCCTTTTAGCTTACGAAAGTACGGGCAGGCCCGCACCTCAGGGAGTCCATGCCCACTCTACTCGATCTATATCTACCTCTGCGGCTTTTAGAGCTAGAGTTTCTTTGGATGATATTTGCACGGCAGCCACTTGGGCTTCATCTTATACTTTTATCAATCACTACAAATTGGACATTATCTCCAGAGGGAGAGCATCCTTTGGCTCTGCAGTGCTCCGGAACATCCATGAAGGCCGCCCAAGATTCAGGTAGCTGGGGACTCTGTCCCAAAGGTTGCTGCACAAATGAAGTTAACTACTTCAGATTAACAAGTTATGTACTCACCATAACATTCCATCTGAGTAGGTAAACTTCATTTGTCAGCAACCGTCCCTCCCTCCTGCCCCCTCACTTGCGAATGTTCTCATACTCAGGTCCATGGGTTTTACCCACTTATCTTGGGATTAATCATTGTTAGCAGTTTCTGCTGTTGGGCAAACTTGATCTGAGGTCATTCAGGGTTTGCAGGGGATTATGGGTAGGGGAGGAGCTTGGAGCTCGGCTCTAAAGCTGTTGAAAACTGCCGGCTCGGATCCAAGGTCGGATCCGATTCCCAAAGGTTGCTGACAAATGAAGTTTACCTACTCAGATGGAACATTATGGTGAGTACATAACTTCTTATTCTTGTTTAGTGACTTCAGTCCTCATTGGTTTGCCAGAAAACAACAAATTTATGAGGGATAGACAAAAACTATGAGGAAAAATCTGGACATTCTGCAAAAATCTGTACAGTTGAGAGGTATGCTTATATATAATATGTAATGTTTACTGGAGTAGCCCTCTCACCAGATCGTTTTCAGGCTCATCCTGAGACTACAATAAAAGTATACATTGAGCAGCAGCAAACTAGATGAAAAATATGGCAGTACAAGACAATTGTCGGTAGTACACATTCCACAAATTATATTGAGGCATATGCTTCATCAGAATATCAAACTGGCAATGTTTATATAAAACAGTATATGTATTATTTGCAGTTAGAAAATGGGCAACCTGTACATCAGTACACTGAATGGAGAATGAATGTTCTCTTGCAGGGCATTAATGTACAAGTAATGCCTGATTCAAAACAAGTCCGCTGCTTCACGGCAGCATATCAAGCTGCTGTGGAGCTCGGACTGGGAAAAAAATAACGGCCACCGTTATTCTACCCTCGTTAAGCAGCAGTTCTGCTGTTTAGTAAGTGTAAAATGAAAAAAAAAAGGAAGAGAGATTGACTGTGTGTGTGTGTGTGAGAGAGAGAGATTTGGAGAGAAAGTGAGAGTGACCGTGTGTCACTGAATGTGTGTATGAATGCAGAGGGGCTGTGTGTATGTGTGAGAGATCAAGAGAGAGAGTAAGAGCGATCTTGTGTGTGAATGTGTGTGTAAGAAAGCAGAGGAGACAGTGTGTGTAAGAGATTGAGAGCGATGTTGTGTGACTGAATGCTTGTTTGAAATCAGCGGAGACTGCATGTGTGAGAGAGACTGAGAATGAGTGAGACTGATCTTGTGAGTGAATGTGTGCATAAATACAGGGGAAACTGTGTTTGTATATGTATGTGTGTGAAAGCAGAAAGAGGCCGTGTATGAGAGAGAGAGAGAATGGGCTCTATGTAAAATTGTGTTTTACTTACTTTATTTTTTAAGCACTGTATTATTTATTTTATATATATTTGATGTAAAATGCTTACTCCAGTACCATTAGTATATAGTGCAGCAAGTTTAAAACATTAGGTGGAGGAACTATTTTACATTAAAAATATGTAAAATAAATATATATATATATATATATATATATATATATATATATATATATAGTACTTAAAAAAAAAAAAGGCAGGTAAAACACAACACTTTTACAGCGAGCCCATTGTCTAAGCGCAATAATGCCATCCAGGGTGTGTGTTAATGTGTATTGCTTATTACTAGAACTTCCTAATGAAGCAATTCAAGTACAAATGATGCACTTGGGTGCACTGGTTAAGGTAAATACAGTGTTGCACATGTATGTGTATGAGACAGTAATATGAAAGCAGAAACATAGCAATGAGTGGAAAGTGATAATAGCAAGGAGTTTCTGTGAATTAATTTTTATATGCTTTACACTTTTCCAGGATGCTTACCTTTTGTGTGTTTTGGACCAAGGGTGTAGGCAGGATTTTCAGATTTGCACTCACAGCTCCTAGACTGCTGCCCCCAACAAGCCACACCCACATCTACACATTGCTGTCTGTGCACTTCCTTAAACTGCTGACCAGGCCATGCCCCTTTCACAGTGCTGCTCCCTGAATGATCATTGTCAGCCATATGCCAGGTTGGTAATTACTTGCATGATGAAGCAGCTTGAACATTTCATATCTTCATGGGTCAAAAAACAAAATAAAAACAAACATTTTGCAGACTTCATTCCAGTGAAGTTGTATCCCCCCCACACACACACACACAAACAACACTTAAATAGAAATACCAAGGCACACACACATATACCAATTTAATCGATATACCAAGGCATTATCAAATAGTTCCAAGTGCCAGTAAGTACCACATGGCAACATTGAAATAAAAAGAAAAAGAAACGCCTAATCATAATAATCTTTTAAAATAGTTTTATAACTATGAATTGGGACAGTAGTTTAGTCTGTGATGCTCTGCTTATTAACATACAAAAATCTGCAAAAAACAGCTACTTCTCTACATACAGTAGCCAGGCATGTTTCTGTATAGTGGAACAGAAAATTGTAAAGCTTTTTAGTAATATGTGGAGTGCAGTACAGGTTTAAAAGAAAAAGTAGTTGGAAAATAATTACTGAAGAAAGTATCTAAATGTAGTTGAAAATCAGTCTCGGGGGGGGGGGGGGTTCATAAACCTGGGATTGAGTACTGGTTTAAGCCGATTGATTGATGCTTTGCTCTTGGTTAACTAACATGGTGAAAAACGTAAAACATTTGCAAGCAACAGGGAAACACAAGATCCAGAAAATCTCTCCGTTACACACACACAAGCACAAAACACTTTTGTGCATCCCAGTGTCATGCACTATTATGCTGGAAATAAGTTTATGCGCTGATCATTGCACAGATTGAAATCTCTTAGGACTTGCTCATTGTCAATGTCTATGTCATGATGTATATGCATGAGTGCCAATCCTGTTAAACGGTGTTCACTCGTGCAGTTTCGGAGCCAGGTCTTTACCCTCCTCAAGGCACTAAATGTCCTTTCTGCAGATGCAACACTGACTGGCATTGTTGCCAGAATTTTTAATGCAGTGTTGATATCTGGATGGAACTCAGGTTTTAAGTGCTACGGTGTATAATAATTGTGGTAGGGAGTTGGTTCTCTGGTACCATGTTCCACTTGGTGGACCATCTTACCAGTTCCTCTCGTAGGTTATGTAGTTTAGACAAGTTGGTCTTGTAAGCCTCATACAGTTCAATAACTGTGGCATCATCATGAAGAATTTACAATGACTTGGGTACCAAATATTGTGTCAGGGAACGTGGGCGGCATTCAATAAGCTGTTCAGTCAGTTCAGTGATCACATGGTCCAAGAATGGTATGAATGTGTTTCGTCTGTAATATTCTTCTGGATTAGAATCAGTGATGTGGCACCTTTTTGTTTGTCTGCCAGATTTCCTAGGTACACTTTCTTCAGTGAAGACTTGACTTCCAAGTTCCTTTACCTCTTCATAGAGCACTTTAAATTTGCTGTCAGCATCGTCTCTAATATTTTTAAGACTTTCTACGATAACTGAACTTTCTGCTGATGCCTGTATCAGATCAATCTGTTCTCGCTAAAGATAAAGATGAAGAGGCTTAACAATGCCCAGTATAGAGTCCATTATTACCAACTTAATTAAATCAAATTTGGAAATAGAATATAGGTACCTTTCTGCCTCTTTGTCAAATTTTGCCATATTTTCCAAACAACTAGCAGTAACAACAGACTTCATCTTAAAGGCATGCAGGCAATTGGCTTGACTCATCCACCTTGTTGCCCCTGGTGCATATAGGGAAGTACTTCTGTCTGCAGACACATCATCATTGTACTCTGAAGGCAAACTTGCAAATTCCTTCAGCTGACACAAATAAACATTATGACATTTTGCAGATGAATTTAAAGTGGCAATTACACTTCGACATGTGTCAAGTGCATTTGCCATTTCACGCATTACACAAGAATGTACAATAGCAGTGTTCAGGTTGTGTGCTTTGCATGCTGAGTATAGCACTTCTGGAAAGAATGCCAGAATTCTTGCCTGAAATCCACTGAAATGGCCACTCATGTTATTACCTCGGTCATAACCCTGTCCACGCATGCATCCTTTATCCAGACCCCATGCTGTTAGTCGCTGCAAGAAAAGATCTGCCAGTGCTTTTCCAGTGGTGTCCATAGTCTCTACAAACTCGATGAAGTCTTCTAGAATTTCTACCTTCCTGTGAGTGCAGTGAACATATCTTAGAGTTAGCGTAATCTGCTCCTTCCGTAAATGTCTGTAGTGCCATCTGCAATTAAATTAAAGTAACGTGCGGCCTTCACCCTGTTAAGAATATTTTGTTGAATCTGCAAGGAAATGAGCTGAATCAGTTCATTTTGAATCTGTGCTGAAATATGGAGAACATTTCTAGGTGCCTTTTGTTTGCAGATGTTCTGCAAACAAAGGGTCCAGTTCAGCAGTATATTGCAGCAAAGATTTGAAGGTCCCACTGTCTGACAGTCATCCTAGTAATGACACATTTTCTGTTCCACACGAGATTGTTATACTCACTATACGTTTTAAGGCATGTAATGTGCATTCTTGCAGTCTTTTTATCCATCTATGAAATGGAGTACAGTGCTGTTTTCATCCTGCCACAACACACTTCTAAAAATGCCTTTGACCTCGCAACTGCATTGCCATGCTCTTTAGAGTTACTGTGCCACTCCAAGATCTTTTTTGCATTCCAGCAGTCGGTCATTGGTGTGGAATCCAGCACAGTGTCCTTTGAACTATTAAAGACAAAGCAGGGGCCACAGCAAACTCCATTTAATTTCTTTGAGTACCGTGTAAAGTTAAAGTCATGAAGCAGCTGTGGATTACACCTGCGAAAATGCCTCCTTTTAGCATTATCCACAAGTCGTTTAGGGAATGTAAAATCCCTAGGAGGCTGCCACTGTACCGTTAAGATCGTCTTCTTATCCATGTCACTGAGGATTGTGCGAGTATATAGCCCTATATCTCCATCATCCTTCTGCAGAGCATCACTCATGCAGTGATAAAGCCCTTTATCTGTATCTCTTTCATCATTCTTCCCCAGATTCAGTGTCCAATGGGTGAGCATCCAAACTGCTGGAAGATAAACTAATTGAACCTTCACTGGTAATTGCTTCTTGTATGCCTCTTTCCACAGAAGCTTGCTGCAGCTGGTTCGATAGGTACATCACTTTGAGGAACCACAGTGATCTGTTCACCTTTGCTATCCCCTGTGCCTACAGCAAAAACAAAGAAATGCACACATGAAGCACAAGCACCAAATGTGTTCGCACAGCACTGCTTTGTGTAGTGTATCACCAGCAGTAAAACAAAGAAATGCACACATGAAGCACAAGCATCAAATGTGCTCACACAGCACTGCTTTGTGTAGTGTATCACCAGCAGTAAAACAAAGAAATGCATACATGAAGCACAAGCATCAAATGTATTCACACAGCACTGCTTTGTATAGTGTATCACCAGCAGTAAAACAAAGAAATGCACACATGAAGCACAAGTATCAAATGTGTTCACACAGCACTGCTTTGTGTAGTGTATCACCAGCAGTAAAACAAAGAAATGCACACATGAAGCACAAGTATCAAATGTGTTCACACAGTACTGCTTTGTATAGTGTATCACCAGCAGTAAAACAAAGAAATACACACATGAAGCACAAGCATCAAATGTGTTCGCACAGCACTGCTTTGTGTAGTGTATCACCAGCAGTAAAACAAAGAAATGCACACATGAAGCACAAGTATCAAATGTGTTCACACAGCACTGCTTTGTATAGTGTATCACCAGCAGTAAAACAAAGAAATGCACACATGAAGCACAAGCATCAAATGTGTTCACACAGCACTGGTTTGTATAGTGTATCACCAGCAGTAAAACAAAGAAATGCACACATGAAGCACAAATATCAAATGTGTTCACACAGTACTGCTTTCTATAGTGTATCACCAGAAATTGAAGATAAAAAAGTTTGAGTGTAAAAGACTTACCAAACTGTCATTGGTCTTTCTGAAAAAAGTTCTAGTGCAACAGAAGTAGATCCATTGTTAGAACTGCAAAAATAAATCATGTTACTATGCAATTAAGCATGATTGAGTTATAATGTAGACTGATGCATTGCATCATCATCACTACACAAAAAAGTACCTGTTTATGGATGGCTGCTTTTGTAGATCAAATGGCGCAACAGAAGTAGGCAGCATTTGTAAGTCTGACACCGAAGGCGTGCCTTTTTTAAAAAGGAATATAAAAACTAATTATGCAAGAAGCAAAAGACGACACATTGTACATGTTTGCAGGCATATACTCTTAATGTCCTACAATACACAAAATAAAATCTAATTTCTGAAAAGTACTCTTTGCTCAACACCATTTCCAAGACAAGGCTAACATGTACAATTACATTCTAAAGCAGTTTTTGGGCACAGCAGAGCTATAGCTTTTATACCAGCACATAATGACTGCAAGGCAGACAAAGTAAGCCTAGACTAGGCTATTAATACATCTTAGGGTGCATGAACATACAGACCCTCAAAAGATGCACACACCTAAAAATCCATCGCACATTATAAGTGCCACCTGGCAATAGTACACCATCATCATGCGTTAATTCTTCATTGGTCAAAGCTTTGTCCTCTACAACACCAGAAATCAGCAAATAGTACTAAGTAAATACAAATAAGTACCCCAGAACAGTACACTGTACATTTTTACATTTGCAGGTTTTTCTGTAATAAAGCCCTAGTATGTGTAAATACATGTGCTTACTGAGTCAGGAAGGTGGCCATACTTGCTGAAATCTGAGCAATCTCCTCTTTTCATGTACGCTTCGCTTTCCTCTGCTGGGCACCAGATGGTTGCTTTCTCTTCACTGCAGCTTCCATCCTATCAGAAGTAATACAAGCTGTATTAATGCAGCAGAAGAGCTGTGTGTAATGTACATGTAATAAATGTCAACTTATAGGCACAGAAATATAGGTGAAGTACTGCCACAATGCTTCCGAGGTTAATTGCAAAGTCGGATGATTGTTGTATTAAAAGCTGTTGTGGGTAAAAATAAATTCCGCAAGAACAGCATATTCACTGGATATGTCTATCCAGGTCACTTCTGCTGAGAAGTCAGATCTGAACCCTGCCGTCCAGCTTAACCCCTTTCCTCCTTTGCACTGGCTGTTGCCCAATGTCACATCCTTCTTTTGCTTGATTCGGTCTTGGGGCTGAAAACCAGACAGTCTGTATCCAAGCCAAGAGTTTGGCAGCTCATTCTTTCCCCCGATAGATGGCATAGTCAACCAATTTGGTTCCCCTGGGACTAAACTCCCTCCCCTTGCACTGACTGAAGTGGCTTGTTTTAGCTCTGCTAGTGCTGCTGACTATAGGATCTGCATTCCCTAGGCAAATAACCCTTAAAAATTATGGAAATCTCTCAACATACTCTTAGGTTTGATTACAGGGAATTTCAAAAAAATAAATTGCCACATATAAGCTAGTGTAAGTGATCTAGTGTGCACGTCAGTAGAACTGGTGTCTGGGCACAGGGCATGAGGTTAAGGATGAGGTTCATCTACTAGGCCTGTATCAAATTTCCGCACTACAGAATTTTTTTTTACTATCAAATTCCATGCATATGAAAACAGTTGTATAGATGCAGCTGTGTTCCTAATAAATGCAACACCAAATTCAAAAATAAACTCCTATGGTGAAACCCTAATATAAATAGGCTGTATAATAAAAGGAAAAACATTCATTGCATATGCAAATGTAACTCTCAAGAAGCCGAAAACAGTCTTGATGTACTGGAGTAGCTCAAGAGAGTCATACTGTTTAACCAGTCTCGTGCTGTATTTGGCTTTAATGAAGATGGATACACCTCCACCTTTGGCTCTTTGATGCTCTTCTTGAGGTCTGAATGTGAGGAAGGCACTGTAGCCTTGCACAGCCTGGGTGCTCTCTGCTGCCATGAACCATGTCTCAGTGACTACACAGAAGCTAGCATCTTCCAAGGTGATGAATGCTTCCAGGGAGTGCAGTTTCCTATTTAGGCTTCTAGCATTAAGCAGCATAACCTAGTTTGTCTTGAGTGGATTTTTGTACATCACAAATTTTGTTGTATTTGCATTGCCTAAAAAGGCACTATGGGAAGGCAAGTGCCTTTGCCAGTATCCAAAAGCCTATTGGAGACAAGTGAAGACCATCTCTGGCAAAGCAGTGTGGCCTTTCAACCATGTCTTCCCAGGCTAACAGATATTAGATCCCCTTGGACTGACACCAGAAACTGAGCCAATTGCTAGTCAATCATTTTTGTTTATATTGTGCCATCATCCTTGGAGAAGGGGGAATGTTGCTTAAGGTTAGGCTTATACCCACCTGTGACACAATCTGAGAGCTCAGTCATATCTCTCTTCATATAGTCCCGTGAGGTATGTCTCAACCCATTCCCCCCCCCCCCCCCCCATGGACTATTTGGGATTTGGAGAAGATGTTGATCAGTTGGTTTTGGAACTACTTAGGTGTCTATACATTTCAGGGAAAGCTAAGTAGACATATGCCATGTACTCCACAGCACACACATTGTGTATTTTCTACAATCAACTACATGGCAAACAAGACAGGCTGAGGGATGTGTAGTCATATAGCTAGCAAGCTGGATGGACAGACAGCTTTTACATTTGCAAACAAAGTCATGTTTCTGATAAGCATTCACTGTTTTGGAAAATAATGAAATGGCTAGATACATAACTAAACCAAGCAAATAATAGATTTAACTTATGTTAACATTTTTTGTCCGATATGCTTAGTTTCATGACTTGTCTCCAGAGGCTTTGTACAAAACAGAAATAGAAAAAAACAAGAGGGCACAGCCCGTGCCTTTTTGTTTTTTCTATTTCTGTTGTACAGGGACAAGCAATATGATAGTGTGCTGTCAACGGATACAGCAGTGATCTCATTGCTGGCACAATTACAGATGAGCAAGCAGATATGTTAAAATTGGGGTGCTTTCTTCTCATATACAACACACACTGAGTCCATACCTCAACTCTACTGAGTTTTGCAGAATGTCCAGATTTTCGCCTCAATGCTTTTGTTTTTTTCCTCCAACAGTTTGTGGATTTCTGGCAAATCAGAGGACTGAAGTCACTAAATAATAGCATACATTTGAATTTCAGACTTCATTTGTTTGTCTTTCGGCTTTTCCAAATTTCAGACTTCATATATTTCACAAAATGCATGCAAACACAAATCCTGATATTCCAGCAATGTTCTATGTTTATGAGATAAATATGTAAAATATGTCCCTATTTTTGGGCCTTTGTCCACATATTATTGCTGTCTTTGTCCGGATTTCTTCTGTTAAGAGGTTGAGATGTATGCAAACAGTGCTTAAGAGTGTAGCTACTTATTGCTTAAGTGGAACAGCTTGCTTAAATTCTTGGCTTTCAGCAATAAGTTCCAACTGTCAGAGCCAGGTAAACAACAAATTGCAAGTCAGTAACATGGGAAAGGACAAGCAAGCAGCTGCAACCATGGAAATGCTCAGACGCAAACCTGGAAGTCTCGTTCTTTTCTCAAGTAGAGGCTAGAGTATCAACATGCACTTACATGAATTCTGATGTAAATAGTTTTCGTTCTGCATCTGTGATTTGCAACACCACCACCCTCACAAATATGTTCCCGCCTGGCTACTGCTGATGAAAATAAAGCTACTGAAATGGCATGCAATCAGTAGGAAGGGATCTGCTTAAACAAATGCTTCAAAGTTTTTATTAGTGTGAGCTTTTTGAATTTCTGCTTCCTCCTCTAAACAGTTCAGGGTGACAGCACATTAGATCACCATATCAGTGCCTGCATTGAACACTGGACCATGGAATGCCTGAAAGCCTTGCTTACAGATACCCATTTCATACTAGAAATCGTCTTTTTATAAAATGAATGTTGCAGACACCCATCAGATGCCCTCAGAAATTTGAGTGAAGATAAGACATGATAGTTTCCTCCTGTACATGCCTAGCTAGACACCTCCATTTAGCAGTAGTAGAACTAGCTATGCCAGCAGGATAAAATACTTTTCCACAGTTAATCCCTCGGGCCAATCAGGTACAAAGCACAACAAGGCTTCTACCAGAAGTTTCCAACTTGGATGGATTGAACTCCTTGGAAATAAGTTCACTAACCCTGAAATGTTCAACAAAATGCAGACAAAAGTGCACAACCCAGAAAAATTTTGCATAACTACTAACACTACTCTCATCTCACACTGCATTCTTACAGAAAGGCCCCCAAACCAAGAAATGGCAAGCTGCAATTAATATCCAAACAAAGTTATAGGATCAAGGGTTCACAGATTTATAGGAGGTTACGATGCTAATGGCCATAGGACATTTAACAGGATAGCCATGATATACCCATGTTCCCACAGGCCATTTTCCTTTTGCCTAGACTTCTGAGAAATGTATTCCAAATAGTAAAGGGTTCAGCATAAATCTATAAACCCATGTAGTAGTACCATAAACACTCAAGAAATAACTAATAAATGAAAACTATAATATCCTGTGGGGTTAAATCCCCCCCAAGACTGCTTCTGGAGTTTCCCATGTATGCACAACCACCAAAATGAAACAGTTCCCCTAATGACCAAAAGCCAATGACATCAAAATTAATAATTTCCCAAGGTTTCCTTATGCAGTTTGTCCATGTATGCAAAAACATCAAAATGAAACATTTTCACGAATGACCCATTCAGTAGCCTGTCCATGTATGCACATAAGGAGCAAATGACATCAAAATGAATAATTTCCCCTAAGGTTCCCTTAATTACCTTTCCATGTATGTGCAAGCACAAAAATAAAACATTTTCCCCTACGACTTCTTCAGTAGTCTGTTTGTATGCACAGTAACCACAAAATCACATCAAAATTAATCATCACCCCCCCAAGGATCCCTTGCGCACTTTGTCCATGTATGCACAAGCACAAAAGTTAAACATTTTCCACAACGACCCCTTCAGTACTTTGTCTATGTATGCACAACCACTAAAGTGAAACATTTTCTCCAATGATCCTTCAGTTAGGTTTGTCCATGTACGCTCAAGCACCAAATGACATCAAAATGAATCATTTCCTCCAAGCTTCCCTTTTACTGCTTCATATTAATGTTCACTAAACTCAGCACTTCTGTAGATCAACTAGGCTAAAATTTTAAACACCTAAGGATGTAAAAGATAGGATACATTTTATTCAATCTCTGGAAGACTGAGATGTCCAAAACACATTGTGATAAGATATTCTTACATTTTTATTTTACTTTTATTTTACAAGAACAAACTGACTGGAGTTGGAAAGCATCTATCATGCCCTGTGGCAGTAATGACAGGGAAGCAATGATTTAAAAACACGATATTAATACAGTGCACGGTTAAATGTAACCAAAGGGTTGCATTCCAAGAAACAAAAGAAGATGAAGAATACAGAAACTTGATAACAGCTAGCAGTATTTACATATTCATGTAAAAACCTTTTGCTCTTTTATGCTTTGTATGGGAATGCCCTTTGGCACTTAGTCTCCGATGCATTTTTAAACCCTAAGAGACATCTTAAGAAAGGCATATTCCTCAAGCCTCAGCTGATGTGGAAATGCATAAGCATTTCATTGGAGTATATGGAGTACTGTGTGGGCTAAAATGTTTTAGTGCCTTTAATTTGCCCTTTTCATTTATATTTGTCAATATTCCAGCAAATTACTGTAATATTGTGACAGTATGATATCTAGAGTTAAGCTGCTTAGCCACGAAAAGTGGAAAAGTAATTTATTTTTCCATAGAAGAAGGCAGGAGGCGCTCGCCCTACAGTTAAGGTGCCTAGTTGCTAACCCAATAGCTGGTGATGGGTGAATATGGAAATCTGATCTGAGAGCATTAGAACCCCACACGTTGTGTAATAAGCCTTTTCTATTCTTCCCCAGAGTTAGGGTAAACCTCAGAACTAAACCTTCCTTCATGTCTAAAATAATCACAATGTGCATCTTCAGTCAGAGTATTCAGCTGCCAACCTTCTTTCTTAATTTACTGTCCAAGGGTGAAAGAATCCTTTATTCCCTGGATACTCCTAGACATCTTGGATATTACCTCCATAAAAACCATGGAGGTCAGAAAATCTTACTTTTTATTTAGTTTACTGTAAAGAGAAAGAAGGAAAAGTGTACAAGCAAACTCTTTCAACATGACTGTCTCAGTGCATCCAGTGTTGTTGCCTATTACAAGAGAACACATTGGCATTCTTAAAAGATATGTCAGCCATCTTGGATTTTTAGGCAGTAGTATTTCAAGTAGTAAAAAGAAAAACAAAAAGAAACAACAAGCAAAGAACTCACTACGGCAACAGTTACGGCAGTACATATAACTGCAAAACCAGCCACTGTGAAAAGAACACCAAAAATATGGTAAGCACTTCATCATTCTTTAATAAAGAACTGATACACAGTCGCCAAATATTTAAAAGTTGTTACCATATTTTTAGTTTTCTTCTCAATGATGGCTGGTTTTGCGGTGAAACATATGACTGCCATAATGTTTTGCGTGTGCACGTTTGTGTTTCATTGGTGGGTTTTACTACTACAGTAGTCAGATTTTTAATGCGCCACACGCCACTGCCCGGTTAAATTATTTTTTTGATTGGATTGGAAAACAGTACTTGGTTATTTCTGGATACCGGGTAGTTGAGAGGTGTGTGTGTCTTAGTCTTGCTTGTCTGCAACCGCCAGTCACACTCTCAGATTACGTCTACGGTAGATGCACTTAAGCAAGATAAGCTGTTTGCCGAGGAAAAGACGAATAAAAGCAGCAATACTAATGTGGCTTGCAGTGTTATGCAAGCACTTGAAAATCCCCCAAAAAACAAATGCTCTTGTGAAAATCAACAAAATTGACCATCAATTCCCACTAACGTTCATTGTATATTGCATCAGACATTATTACATAACTTAACCAACTGGTAGCATTTTTTTATTGGAAAACTTAAAATTACTTACTTACATTCAGGTACAAATCTCTGCAGCAACACACTTATAAAGATGAACCAGGTCAGTGGAAGATGGAAGATTAGACTGATGATAATCATGTACTCTCTATTAATGTTGGCTGTCTACTCTTGTGTTCTCACTCTCTCTCTCTCTCACATATAAAGCGGGACCAATCAGCAGCCATTGGTTTGTAGCTAACAGGCTGCTGACTTCACAATTGTAGCTAACAGGCTGCTGACTTCACAATCATGGGTCCTACAGCCTGACAGATTCTACTCCCCCACTCCAGATAAACTGTTCTGAAATGCGTACAGTCAGTATGCCTCCCGACGTCGCTATTTTGGACAGCATGCTCTCACATTGGTTATGGCTTATGACTCATAACTCCAGAGGTTCAGTCCTGATATGCAGTCAGTATCTATAGTTTGTATGGTTTCCTTTTGTCTCCTGTGGGTTTTCTCTGGGTACTGCATTTTCTTCCCATCTATGAGAGGCATGTTGGTTCATTGGATGTTCTGAATTGCTTATTTATAGTTCATTCCTCTATCAGTTTGTACTAAGGTCTTGGTTGGAAAGGGTCAGATCAGGACCAGTTCACTTACTCACTTGTGAATTAACTTACAACTTTACTTTTTCACATTGCTGTGATAATAGGACTATGCAGTAAGAATGCCAGCATTCAGTATTATATTTGATCTGCCATGTCATGTTTGAAATTTAGCCTATAGGTTATAGAGAGGAAAATATTAGGTCAACATCTTTTTTTTTTATATGAATATAGGGTAAGTATTATGTTACATTTGGCTGATCAGTTAAAGCCCATTTATCCGTATAATTGATTGCTGGTATTCTGTTAAATATCTGTAACAGTAAGTCTAGCAGTTCAAAGTATAACTGTTGTAGTGGTATTTAGGATTTCCCTGTGTGTTCCCTAAATCTCATTTTTGGGGATAAAGAATAAGAACACTTTTAAGAACTGTAATATCATTATGGGTCAGATTGAGTCATCCACTCTGTCCTATCCGCAGGCATTTATTTCACTTTTTTTGTTATATCACTTCACAGTTCCATAGTATCCTACCCCCATGCTAGTTCAGAAATTATTTCTATAATGACATTATTAAGAGCAAGTACTTTACTAATGAGCACATATAAGGTTTTGATATAAAGCAGAATTACGTACTGTAACCAGATGCAAAACAGTCAAATTGGAGGTGGGGAGCAGAGTAAATTCAAGAAGTATCACACTGTGAGTGTCCAAACACAAATAGTTTTCTTTGCCAGTAGCATAAAGCCCTGTGCAAGTTCAGAAATGGTGAAAATATATGCAATAGTTGTATGATAATCACAAATAACACTTTGGAGAGCAGCTGGTTTACTGAAACATTGCATATCAAAGTTTCATTGTGTATAGATTTTTCTGCTAGAGAAAAAAGTGTTTTGTAATTTAGCCATAAAGGTGTCTGAGTATTTAAGAAATCAAAAAACAGAAATATTCAGATGAGAGAGAGAGAGAAAGATGGAAATCAGATCGCCCTTTAAATATGAAATAAAAAATAACTGCTTTTTTCTTAGTTGCTTTGGTTCTATAGCTGACAGAGCACAGTGACATTGAAGAAGTCAGGTGAGTTGCTTATTGGTGTATACATAGAGTTACATGTGATATATGGAATACATGGTGGCATATTTTGTACTTTGTATCCCTGAATGCATTGTATACTTCGCAACTGCCTTTCTGTTTCTTTACAGGACATCCCTGATTTAGCTAGAGTTGGCAACCGTCCAGAATTCTTCCGGACTGTCCAGCTAGCAGTATTTACATATTCATGTAAAAACCTTTGCTCTTTTTATGCTTTGTATGGGAATGCCCTTGGCACTTAGTCTCCGATGCATTTTTAAACCCTAAGAGACATCTTAAGAAAGGCATATTCCTCAAGCCTCAGCTGATGTGGAAATGCATAAGCATTTCATTGGAGTATATGGAGTACTGTGTGGGCTAAAATGTTTTAGTGCCTTTAATTTGCCCTTTTCATTTATATTTGTCAATATTCCAGCAAATTACTGTAATATTGTGACAGTATGATATCTAGAGTTAAGCTGCTTAGCCACGAAAAGTAGAAAAGTAATTTATTTTTCCATAGAAGAAGGCAGGAGGCGCTCGTTCTACAGTTAAGGTGCCTAGTTGCTAACCCAATAGCTGGTGATGGGTGAATATGGAAATCTGATCTGAGAGCATTAGAACCCACACGTTGTGTAATAAGCCTTTTCTATTCTTCCCCAGAGTTAGGGTAAACCTCAGAACTAAACCTTCCTTCATGTCTAAAATAATCACAATGTGCATCTTCAGTTAGAGTATTCAGCTGCCAACCTTCTTTCTTAATTTACTGTCCAAGGGTGAAAGAATCCTTTATTCCCTGGATACTCCTAGACATCTTGGATATTACCTCCATAAAAACCATGGAGGTCAGAAAATCTTACTTTTTATTTAGTTTACTGTAAAGAGAAAGAAGGAAAAGTGTACAAGCAAACTCTTTCAACATGACTGTCTCAGTGCATCCAGTGTTGTTGCCTATTACAAGAGAACACATTGGCATTCTTAAAAGATATGTCAGCCATCTTGGATTTTTTAGGCAGTAGTATTTCAAGTAGTAAAAAAGAAAAAAACAAAAAAGAAACAACAAGCAAAGAACTCACTACGGCAACAGTTACGGCAGTACATATAACTGCAAAACCAGCCACTGTGAAAAGAACACCAAAAATATGGTAAGCACTTCATCATTCTTTAATAAAGAACTGATACACAGTCGCCAAATATTTAAAAGTTGTTACCATATTTTTAGTTTTCTTCTCAATGATGGCTGGTTTTGCAGTGAAACATATGACTGCCATAATGTTTTGCGTGTGCACGTTTGTGTTTCATTGGTGGGTTTTACTACTACAGTAGTCAGATTTTTAATGCGCCACACGCCACTGCCCGGTTAAATTATTTTTTTGATTGGATTGGAAAACAGTACTTGGTTATTTCTGGATACCGGGTAGTTGAGAGGTGTGTGTGTCTTAGTCTTGCTTGTCTGCAACCGCCAGTCACACTCTCAGATTACGTCTACGGTAGATGCACTTAAGCAAGATAAGCTGTTTGCCGAGGAAAAGACGAATAAAAGCAGCAATACTAATGTGGCTTGCGAGTGTTATGCAAGCACTTGAAAATCCCCCCCAAAAAAAACAAATGCTCTTGTGAAAATCAACAAAATTGACCATCAATTCCCACTAACGTTCATTGTATATTGCATCAGACATTATTACATAACTTAACCAACTGGTAGCATTTTTTTATTGGAAAACTTAAAATTACTTACTTACATTCAGGTACAAATCTCTGCAGCAACACACTTATAAAGATGAACCAGGTCAGTGGAAGATGGAAGATTAGACTGATGATAATCATGTACTCTCTATTAATGTTGGCTGTCTACTCTTGTGTTCTCACTCTCTCTCTCTCTCACATATAAAGCGGGACCAATCAGCAGCCATTGGTTTGTAGCTAACAGGCTGCTGACTTCACAATTGTAGCTAACAGGCTGCTGACTTCACAATCATGGGTCCTACAGCCTGACAGATTCTACCCCCCCCCCACTCCAGATAAACTGTTCTGAAATGCGTACAGTCAGTATGCCTCCCGACGTCGCTATTTTGGACAGCATGCTCTCACATTGGTTATGGCTTATGACTCATAACTCCAGAGGTTCAGTCCTGATATGCAGTCAGTATCTATAGTTTGTATGGTTTCCTTTTGTCTCCTGTGGGTTTTCTCTGGGTACTGCATTTTCTTCCCATCTATGAGAGGCATGTTGGTTCATTGGATGTTCTGAATTGCTTATTTATAGTTCATTCCTCTATCAGTTTGTACTAAGGTCTTGGTTGGAAAGGGTCAGATCAGGACCAGTTCACTTACTCACTTGTGAATTAACTTACAACTTTACTTTTTCACATTGCTGTGATAATAGGACTATGCAGTAAGAATGCCAGCATTCAGTATTATATTTGATCTGCCATGTCATGTTTGAAAGTTAGCCTATAGGTTATAGAGAGGAAAATATTAGGTCAACATCTTTTTTTATATGAATATAGGGTAAGTATTATGTTACATTTGGCTGATCAGTTAAAGCCCATTTATCCGTATAATTGATTGCTGGCATTCTGTTAAATATCTGTAACAGTAAGTCTAGCAGTTCAAAGTATAACTGTTGTAGTGGTATTTAGGATTTCCCTGTGTGTTCCTAAATCTCATTTTGGGGATAAAGAATAAGAACACTTTTAAGAACTGTAATATCATTATGGGTCAGATTGAGTCATCCACTCTGTCCTATCCGCAGGCATTTGTTTCACTTTTTTTGTTATATCACTTCACAGTTCCATAGTATCCTACCCCCATGCTAGTTCAGAAATTATTTCTATAATGACATTATTAAGAGCAAGTACTTTACTAATGAGCACATATAAGGTTTTGATATAAAGCAGAATTACGTACTGTAACCAGATGCAAAACAGTCAAATTGGAGGTGGGGAGCAGAGTAAATTCAAGAAGTATCACACTGTGAGTGTCCAAACACAAATAGTTTTCTTTGCCAGTAGCATAAAGCCCTGTGCAAGTTCAGAAATGGTGAAAATATATGCAATAGTTGTATGATAATCACAAATAACACTTTGGAGAGCAGCTGGTTTACTGAAACATTGCATATCAAAGTTTCATTGTGTATAGATTTTTCTGCTAGAGAAAAAAGTGTTTTGTAATTTAGCCATAAAGGTGTCTGAGTATTTAAGAAATCAAAAAACAGAAATATTCAGATGAGAGAGAGAGAGAGAAAGATGGAAATCAGATCGCCCTTTAAATATGAAATAAAAAATAACTGCTTTTTTCTTAGTTGCTTTGGTTCTATAGCTGACAGAGCACAGTGACATTGAAGAAGTCAGGTGAGTTGCTTATTGGTGTATACATAGAGTTACATGTGATATATGGAATACATGGTGGCATATTTTGTACTTTGTATCCCTGAATGCATTGTATACTTCGCAACTGCCTTTCTGTTTCTTTACAGGACATCCCTGATTTAGCTAGAGTTGGCAACCGTCCAGAATTCTTCCGGACTGTCCAGAATTAAGGGACACTGTCTGGAAGAACGGAAAATGCCTGTGTTGTCCGGCAAAAATGGTGCACTGTGCACATTTTTGTTTAGTTTAAAAAAATTACATTTTTTATTTAGGGGCGTTCTTCTTTAAGAACGCCATTTGCGTCCGGGTGCAGATGACAAAAATAGTGTCTTTGCAACTGTTTACGTCTGTCTACTCGCTGTCTTCCGCGCGCGTGGAATTTGAATTATAAACAAGATGGACTGTATGCTGAAAAGCCCCAGGCAAAGCACGAGTCCGGCTGGTGTTTGCTCTGAGTTTTCTCTAATCCAGCACTGCGGCACATGTAAGTTCCGTTTTTTTTTTTTTTTTTTTCCTCAGCTCATACTGTGTTGTATTTTAATGGGGCAGGGTGCTGCAGTCCTGACAGTATGTCCTCCTATGATGCCTAGTAGTAACTATGAACCTGTTTTCAGTTTGCCACCCATTTCCATTCCTATTGCAATATTACCAGCAGCTTACCATTTTTTTAACGTAACATAGGCAATCAATTCTTCAAGGGCAGCATGCATTGATTTGTAGATGAAACGCTGAAATATAAAATTGTTTGCTAGCAGCAACTTTTCATTAGTTGCAGATCTCTTTGTTTAATGTGGAATTTAGATGATGTTTTACTTCTGCACTCTGCAGAGATTGTGCATATTGACTGATATTGGTGGATTTTAATGACATAAGTATGAGTGGCCATTTATGGTTGAAATGTTCTGAATTGGGCAGTTTTGTCATTATTGGTTCATGTGTTTTGTTTCAATGCTTACTGGCAAAATGTTTACAACTATAAATTTAACACACAGTCTAACAAGTGATGCTGTTACTGTCATCACATAATCACTGTCAAAAATAATAAGGCTTGTTGAGGGCAATGTGTTTGTGTGTGTCTAAAAGCTGCAAGTTGAACGTTAGCCATATGTTTTTCATTCGCTTATCAATGAGAAATCAGAAGTGTACAGAAAAGTATCTACCATTTTTGAGAGGTAGTTGGTATATGAAAAGAGCACCTATAGCATTACTTCTGCCTGATTACTGATGAGGCTTGTTGAGCAGCAGTCTGTCAAAGAGCAATATGGCTATCTTATTTATGTGAAGACTTCACTGTCACACCTCATCTGATGATGTACCTTCTCTAAAGGGGCATGCATAGTCATCTGGGACAGTATGTATGTGGGTGTTTTGTACTCAAGTACCTTATTAGAACTCTCTGGATTTTTAGTGTGAATTGGTTTAAGGGAACTAACATATGGCCATTTTCATACGGTTAACACATCCAACATTTTACAGGATTGTGCTGCCACAGCCTGGCAATATATGCTATTTAAGTATATCAGTAATCTGCCAGTTTTGTTTCATTAGAGATTCTACATGAGCATGACCGTATCAGTCTTAAAGTTGTGATGGCTGCTAATTCATGTCTGCTAGCTGTTATTATGTATTAAAATTTAATACAATCAGGAAAGTGAATCAAAGAACTTTTGCTTGGCTTTAAAAATGTGTGCAAGGGGCCTATGATTTGAAAAAAACCAAAGGTAAACTTAATCCACCACTGGCCAGATGCATTTTCTTTGAATGTAGGTTTCAATGCTGTTTCAGTGAATGTGAGTTTTAAAGGCAAAGAAGCTATGTCTGTTTATAAGAGACTGTATTGCTTGTTTAGCAAATGGCTATTAGTGTTTGTGCTGTAAAATTCAAAATATAAGTTTTACATTAAATCCAAGTATCTGTAATCATAGTAGAAGTAAAGTCGAAAACAGTATGCACACAGAGTTTTTAACAGTATTTATGGTAACTGGGGAGAAATGGAGAGATAGCCAAGTAATGGGACACCGGAATGGCTCCATGTGTGTGTGTGTGTGGGGGTACCGCATTTTGCTTTCATGTACATGTCCAGAATTTTTGACTTGAAAAGTTGGCAACCCTAGATTTAGCCTTATATATTTTTGTTCTGTCCCTTATAAAATGTTTGATTTTCTGGCAGATTACTGGAAATGACAGGCATTTAATAATGTCAGACATTAGACTTTCATACTCCTTGTTCAGAAAATGCATGTTGATGCAACATCTGCTGTTTTAGTAACATTTTAAGTTTTAACATTCTAAGTGAATTGAGTAACATTTAAAAATTGTCCCTGATTTTTGAGACTTTTCCAGTCCCTCCTCCCTCATTATTTTTTGGCTTTGTTCAGAATTCTTGGGGAGGTATAATGGATTACCTCTGTTACTTGTGAATGTTGCAATACATCTTCAGTTTTACTTTCTGCCCCTTTGTCACTACCATAGAGAAACATATTGCCTTTGTTGTTGTTGATGGCTTACTCAGAACAAAAACAAAGCTGTGACTGAAAGCATCCACTAAAGACAGCACTGCTGACCAGGGCTGGATCCAGCAATAGGTGACCTAGGCAGCTGCCTAGGGCCCACTGGCCAGGGGGGCTGCAGTGATATTTACTTTTTAATTTAAAAAAAATTACGTCTTCTTTAATGTCATTCTTTAAGAATATCCTCTGAATGCAATACATATTTACACTCCTTCATGCATTGATGCACATGCCTGCTGTTTCTTTTCCACATCCATGCATGGAATTGAAACACATTCCTGTAGCCTGCTTCTTGTGTCTACAGAGCAAAACAAACGTATCTGTAAAGGCGGTGTGTGTCCCCACAGAATGAAACAGATATATCTGTGTGTGTGTGTTTTTTTGTGTAAAATGCCCTAGTTAGGGATAACAGACTAGTTAATTTAGTTGGTCTCAAACCCTGTACTTCTGCTACAGGAGATGAGCCTAAATCCTGTACACCAATAACCTCAGGTGTGTGTGTGTGTCACTGTGTGTGTTTGTGTGTGGTCGATCCATTACCCTGCCTAGGTCCGGATCTCACTGTGCTGCTGACATGCTTATAATAGTGAAGCAATATTGGCCACACTTCAGATAGGAATCTCAATGGCATTTCTTCCATCTTTGCTCAGTATCAAAAAGTACTATTGTAGGGGCTTCTGGCTTAAAATGACAACACTCCAGTTTCTGCAGAAATTTTTAACTATTAATTTTCCCCATGTGGGGATATAAGCATAATTTCTTTTGAATATGCTGTAGTTTGTTTGCTTATTAAGGACCTCGTCACCAACTAACACATCTGACTGTTGCATTTTATCTATACTTAGATACAAGTAATGTACTAACTATATATAACTATGTTAATTGTATACAACAGCATGACCCTGCAGTGGTGTTAACCAGAAAGAGACATAACTCCTTATACCATCCCATGTTTTTGATCTGATTTTTCTGATGGCTACACATAGCAGTTGTCTGTGAGTAGTCTGCCATATGAGTAACACGTTTGGATATACAGAGAATTTTTACTGTGGCATCCATACATAATGTATAGTACCTTTTCTTGATTACTGTGTAATTAAAGTGGTGATAAATGCAGGTAGACCAGTATTGTGAACGCATGGTCACTTTGATTTGAAGCTTTTTGTTGATGTGTACAGGAGTTGCCAAAAATTTGACCTATGACCTTATAGATCTCTTCTTCTGTATTCCTGTCCCACTACAGTTTTGTGATGAAATAACATTGACAGTGTTTCATTAGAGTGAATGCAAAATCGAATTTCTAAGCATTTATTGGTTGTTTCCTGTGATTTAAACATTATTTAAAGTAAGACACGTTTTATTTTACTTCTCTCCATGAGTAAAACATTTCAAAAATCAAATTTCTGAGCAATGTACCATAGCAGAAAACAAGCAGATATTTTTAGCCTGCAGTGATATATTAAAAGTAAGAACAGAGGTGCATGTACATTTCTGATACACTGCATCATGCAGTTTATGTGCAACCAGCATGAAATAACTATAACCCCAAATCCTTCTTGGTGGATAGATGGATACTGCAGTGGTTTTGTGAATCTACATCCAATTGTGCGTAACTGCAGTATTAATGGCTTTGTTCAAAGTAGTGTGCACACAATTTTTGTATGCATGTGTGCATATGTCTGCATATAAGAGCAGTGGTCTGTGAAGAGAATGAAGTGGAATTACGTTGTTAGTTTATAGACTGCATTAAATTAATCCCTGTGTCAGTGGTAGACAGTATATTAGCTGTATAGTGAATCTGAAATGCATTAGATTGCTTCTAACCTCTTTTTAAGTAAAAAATATTGAAGTGTGCCATGTATATTCTCACTTTAAGCCAACATTTTTAATTAATTTGTGTTTTTGTAAGCAGTACTGAACGGAAATAATTCATTTGTATTGTCACCCTTTTTGTACACATTATAGATCTCTCAATCTCAAGAAAAGTGCATAATAGAGGGATATTTGTATTCCTCTTTTGATATTTATGTGCCTTTGTTACAGATTTGTATAGACTGAAAATGTTATGTACACTCTGTTGTTCATCTATGACTAATGACCTTATCCAGGATGAATAGTAGCAGTCACATGCCATATGCAGTTCGTCCCTACACCCACCGCTTCTGTATGTAACAGCATACTTTTGCAGTCTGCACAGATCAAGGAAATACAAGCCTGAAATTTTGAATGATTTTTTTATGACTAGATTAATAGAGTTTCTTTGCAGATTATTCTAGCACTTGGAATATAACAGTGATAGCTGCTAATCTCCAAGTACATGTGGAAGGCTGCGGGAAGCAACTAAAAGGGTGTAACTAAGTGAAATGGGTTGAAGCTACACTATGACAGGTTAGTTACTATTTACTTGGGATTAAACATCTGGAGTCAGTAACTTTAATCTACAGACCTCGCTGATACCCATTCATTCTAGCAACTTTATTGCTAATACACCTCAGATGTGCAGTTGCAATTACAAGGACTACTCTTAGATTAACTGGAAGCCTAAATGAAAGGCTCCATGGCAGGTGCTTCCTGCAGCACCCCTTTCCTTATTTCTGCCTCTTACACCATCTAGATGGAATACATTTTTTCTTGTGTCTTTGACAGTATTAACTTTTCAGTTTTTTTTCTCCATCCTTTCAGTACATTGTAATTGACCAAAACTGTACTATAATGCATGTGGTGAAATAATTTAATTAAGCCGGGTAATTCTCTAGATTGTCTGCGGTTAATTTATATGTGGTGATGGCCTGAACACAAACCAAGAGTAAGGAAAGAAATGGGATTTTTTTTTTTCTTTCAAAAAATAAATTACTTTTGTCCAAAGCTCCATATTCAAAATGGAAGTTTGCAATAAACTAAGAAGATAAACCCTTGCGAGGACTCGCACATTATAGATTGGAATAGCAGCAGTCTCTGTTCCACTCCAAAAAGATAGTCACCTTCTGTGCATCTTTCAGGTGTTAGATTGAGATGAAAGTGGAAGAAAAAAAGAACACATTGCTACCTCATATATATTTCATGTTGTTGCTGTCATTCATATACACAGCATGTCTCCTCACCCCTGCACCCAAAGACAACAACCTTCTAAGGACCACTTTGATATTAGGCTGAGGCAAAAATGAAAGAACAAATGGGTACAGTAATATATTTCACCTTGTTGATGTCAGATGTACATATACACAGCGTGCCTCTTTGCCCTAACCCTCAAAAAATAGCTACTTGTATACATGCCTGATGATAATGATGGCAGTAATGTAGTCCATCTTTTTGCTCCTAGACAGTCCATTGACCGTAGACAACTTGTAGTGAACTTCTGTGCACTCCTGTATGATTTGCTTGTGATGAAAGTTAAATAATAACCACCCTGCCCCCAGCTCCCATACAAGCTATAGTGACCTTCTGCGTACCCCTCTGAGCAGGGCCAGTTTTATACAAGGTGGGGCCCAGGACAGAGCTTGAGCACAATATGCTATATTGTAAAAGATCACCTCTGAACTGTTGTACCACTTTCTGGTAAGAAGAATAGCAGGGTTATAACCTCAGAAAATCAGTTTGAGCAAAGTGCTCTGTATAACATTCTAGAAGATCACCTGTCAAGCCTGCCTGATTTACTTGTGCAGTAACAACAATGCTTCTATTGAGCTGAAAGCAAGAGCAGAGTCCTTAGCACAGCGCATTGTACTCAAAGAATCACTCTGATAAAGGTACTCTGTTACAACATTATTGAAGATTTCCAGTCAAGCTCGTCTGATTTACTCGTACAGTAGCAGCATCTCAAAAGCACATTGGTGTATAAACTACATGTTTGTTTATTTATTTATGCAGTCATTGAGTGAGATAGAACCCTGATGCAAGTGGACCATTTTCTGGCTCAGCTTGAGGTTTGCAACATGATAAAAAGAGGACATAAGTAATATAAAACACTGATTGTGTTGTAAGTTACCCATATAAAACAGTAATACAATCAAAGATACAAATGTAATTGTGGAATGCAAGGTTAACAATAGACTGCTAGGCATTTTAAAGTTGGAGTATGTAGAGCAATAAATACATTTTTACTGAATAATGAGTATTTAACTACACTGTGAACTCTCGTAAAGGAATACTATTTGTACTCCACCATGAATTTTGTACAAAACTATGAAAATTAGTAAAGACAAGCTGTTTTCACTGAGATATATACATCAGGAAGTGAAGAGCACTGGGTGAAAATTTTCTGAAGTAACAGGTGAAAGGGGAAGTGTAAATATGGTGAGATTGAGAGGAGGAGGACGTTGAGATTTATCTGAGAAAAGTTTTATGGGAGTAAATTGCTGTGTCTAAGAAGTGGAGGAGGAAAGAGGCAGAAAGGGATGGTGTATAAAGAGCTTTGAGGTGTGGGGCAGTAAATTTGTTAGAGCTGTAGTTGTCTGGAGTAGCCTAGGCATGATAGCCTTGGTGGCCCTGGTAGTGTGTGTGTGTGTGTGTGTGTGTGTGAGTGAAGCTGCCTTGTGTCTGTAATGTGCTGCAATATATGGTTGCTGAAAAGTGTTCAACATCTTAATGCAGTGATTATGAGGTTAGTGGACTTCAAGGAATTGGCAGCAGTAAAAGTGCATGGAGAGGTGTTAAACCCTCTTGTGGAATAAATTATGTAATGGAGTTAGTTCTTAAGCACTTGCATTTAGATTGATTGAGCAGGAAGTGTTTCGGCTGGTTACAGAAGTTAATGATCAGTTCCAGTGATTTAATATGTTTGTGTATGGTTTTCCAAAATTTCAAGGCTAGTATAGAAAAAGCATACTCTACATTTCAGGGTGGATAGCAGAGTTTGCAAATGGGGTGTAGTTCGAGAAAGGGCTCTTAGATTATAAGGAGGCAGAGGTCTTTCTGGAACTCTCTGAGCAAAGAAGGAAAGGTTTATTTCCATACCATTTTGTATAACAAGAGTACTCTGAGGGAGGGAAGCTTTTTAGGGTACTGACAGCCATTTGACTTTTGCAAGAGTAAGGCAGGAATGATATTCCCTTTTACAGGATAAATTAATGAATCAGCAGATGTTGTTTGAGATTTGCTGTGGAGCAGTAACTTTTTTTATGAAGCAGTAGTAGTGTGTAGAAGACCATATTCAAGCTGGTGGAGGAGAACTTTCCCTATTGCTGCCTCAGCTGCTAGAGAGAGGAAGTAGATCATTATCCCTCATTCATCAGGTTACTTTCAAATCTCCTTTTTATAATGTTTATTTCATTGTGACGTCTGGTCACCTTAAGATCAAATGCCCTTTACCTGTGCATACTTATTTTGCCATCCACAATTTCTAATAATAGATCATTTGTAACACCCAGGACTGCCTGCCATTTGTTGGCTCTGCTGGTAGCTGCATATTGTCGGGTTCATAGTGCAGACTTTTTATAAGATTCCTGTGGCCTTTGTAGGATAATGGAGGCACGGATGATTCTTCTGTCCCACCCTTCCTCCTTAAAGCTCCTGAGAGTTGTATGCTAACACTTGCTATGCCTCTTTCTTGAGCAGCCAGTCAGAAACAGCTGCATAGGTTCTAGCTTCATTGGTGTTTAATAGACAGTAGGCCAGTTAAGTCCCATTAGTACACCCTACTTTGCTACTCCCTCCTGTCTGTAATGCATGCTGAGGGGAGCACTAGGCCTTGGATAAATTTATGGTTCTCATCTATTTGTCCAAGTCAAATCTGAAGATAGAGAGGCTTGCTTTGATTTACATGGAGTGGGGGTTTGTTGCAGCAGAATTATTTGGGGGAGAACAAGCTGTCACTCTATAAAGTTTAGTTTATGTTATTTTACAGATCAAAGTCATTTGCTCTTATATTTGTGTTGCTATCAGTTTTGGGCTTTGTAATGGACTGAGCAGCAGCTCTGGGTGATTTACAGCTTTGCAGACCAGAAATAGATCACCCGTACAATTCTGTAGGAGACAGAGAAGGGATGTTGTGGATACCATAGGGAACTCATAACTGCTTTTTCAGGAACTCCTGGGATTTTTTTATGCTGGGTTAGGTGGTTGGACAGGTACACACTATATTACATTTTAGTACAGGCCTGATAGGAAGAGTGAAGGAATGCCCTTTTTAAACGGAGAGAAGATGCCCATAGTAATTATTTGGGTGAGGTAGAAGGCTTTCCTGACTAGAGAGCTCATTATGGAGGGAGTGATGTCACTACTGTGGAACCAGATTTCAATGACAACACAAATATTTGGATTTTCCAGAGTTATGAATGCCTTAAGGGGGTGAATTCTCTTATTAAGGCCCCTGGCATTGAACAAAGCTACACTCATTTTTTTGCGAGATAGGAATTTGCATTTACTAGATTGGTAGTCTGAGTATGCTGACATTGCCTTATGGTACTGTAAGGGTAGAAAATGTCTTAACTGGTATGAGAAAATCCTGATATGACAGGTGCAGGTCATTCTTGGTGAAAAATGTGAGACTGTCTTCCGTTTCCCTCAATGCTGAAAAACATTAGATCCCATCAGAATTACATCAGTTACTTAACCTGTTAACCTTTGGTTATCTTTTGCTTGTATTCTGGCATCATTCTCGGAAACAGTAGGGTACTGGTCAAGTCTAGTTCCTTCCCGTGTTAGAGGCATACTCTGAGGGCTTCATTATGTCCCTCTTTGTATAGTCTAAGGGGAATGTATCACAAATCATTCACACTTTCATGAACAATGACAACAATGAATGTGTCATTTTTTTTTCTCAAATATTTTTTTTATTTTCAGTTAAAATAACATTTACATAATTTTTTGAAATATTTTAAACTACTATATACAATATTTATAATAGCCTGACTTTCAGTTATATACACTTTATGTTATTAAATATAGAATTAACAGATCAGTTATCAGAGATACAATACTGATTATTGCAGAGTGTCTAACAAAGATGTTCCTTTCTTCCAAGGATTATTTACCAATGGCTTGGGATAGATTCATAGTTCTTTGATTTTTATTTCCATCAATGCAGTTGTCTTCAGTAAAGTGTAGAATTCTTCCAAGGTCGGGGGTGCATTTGAATTCCACCTTCTGGTTACGCATTTCATAGATATAGCAAGTATTGTCCATAACAAATACATATTTGTCTTATTCAGGTAGGGGCCTTCATTTACATTTAGAATTATCAATACTTTAGTTAAGGTAAAGGATTCATTAAATAAATCTTGTAAAAAAATGATTGATTCCATTCCAATATGATTTAATTTTATTACATTCATAAAAAATATGAATCCAGTCTGCTTTATTTGACTTTTCACACCTCCAGCAAAAACATTTGTAGTAGTACTGATCTTATTAATTCTATCTGGTGTTAAAAATGTTCTATGTAAGTATTTCCAGTTAAATATTTTCCAGTACTGTGTGTTAGAGTTGCAATTAACTGATTGTAAGATGTTAGTTTTAATTTATTCTGTTAACTGCAATGACTGACCTTTTGTTAAGAACTGCAAATATGATGGTTTGGGAATTATTTTATATGTTATTAACTCTATATAGATTTGAAATGGAATTTTTCTTTTCACAACTGGTATATATAAATTCATACAGAAAACTTATTAGATTTGGAATATCTTTAAATGAGGAATTATTAGTTAATCTGCATAAATCTTGAGTGTACATTAGAATGCTTTGTAAGGTTAACCAGTCCTGTGTTGGAATATTGTAAGCAGTTTTTATCATATGTATATTTAAAACATTTAATTTATTTACACATTGAAACCAGCATAAGAATCCATTTTGTTCCCAGGAGGTTATTGTTTCCCTATATATTTTGTAAGAAAAATTCTTAGTGATGGTAAATGGGGTTAAAAGGTCAAGCTAAAGTTTTAGATCTATGTTTGCATTGATAAGTTTCCTAAAGAAATTGATGTAATGATTAATCAGTGTTGTTTTAGAAGGTTTTGTTATATTATATTGCATACTTATGCATAGTATGTACCAGGGTTTGTTTGATTTGTCTACTATTAAAATTTTTTTAACAGATTAAATTCATTTGTTAATATAGCTATTGTTAATTCTTTCCAGTTGGCAAAATAATTTGGGTTTATCCAGTCTATTGTAGTTTTAAGCACAGATACTTTTATATATGTTTCTATTTCTGGGAAGTTCAATCCTCCTTGTTTCCAGGGTCTAATGTGATGAGTTAGAGCAACTCTATTCTTTTTGGGATACCATAAAAATTTTATTAAACATGATTTTATTTCTTTAAGAATGCATCTTTCAGGAATTAGCTGTAATGCTAATGCTACATATAGTAATTTTAGCAATAAGACCATTTTTATTAATTGCAATATGTCTTCAAAAGTTAATATGATTTTGTTCCACTTTTCTATATATATATTTATTGTTTCAGTCATGTTTTTATAATTTATTAATATTGTTTTGTTTATATTTTTGCATAACACAATTCCTAAATAATTTAGCGTAAGTTCTTGTTTTCCTATGATGGATTTATCTGTAACTTGTAGTTCTTTTTTCTTATTTAAAAATAGAAATGTTGATTTTGATCTATTAAAGTGTAGACCTGAAATCTTATAAAATTTCTCCATTACTACTTCTAGCTCTCCTAATGACTCTCTGGAGTCTGATAAGGTTAATAAAATATCATCAGCAAAAAGCATTATTTTAGCTATGTACAGTCGTGCCTTCGTTGAAGGTTGGGTGTCGAGCTGGCATCTCGGCACCCGTAAAAAATCTACTGCCAATCATTAGCGGACCGGAGTTCCGCTGTGGCAACCCCTAACCGGGAAAAGCCAAAAGAAGAACAAAACTGGTCATAGACTTCTATTCCTTTTATTCTTGGATTATTGCGTATTATTTCTGCAAGTATTTCTACAGCCAAAGCAAATAAAATAGGAGAAAGGGGGCATCCTTGTTTAGTACCTTTTGTTATATGGATAGATTCTGAGGTGAAAGGACCTAATTTAATGTAGGCTAAGATATTAATATATATCTTTTGTTAGTAATAAGATGAAGGGAGGAGGAAATTCAAATAATGCTAAAGTTTTAAATAGATATGCCCATTTGAGGGAATCAAAGGCTTTTTCTGTGTCTAATCTGATTACAAGTGTTTATCTTCTTTATTCACATAATCTATAAGAGTAAGTATCCTTTTAATATTATCATGTGTGTGCCTGTTATATAAAAATTCAGTTTGATCATTATTAATTGTCTTTGAAAGTGGGATTTTCATTCTGTTAGCTAGTATTGACATGAATATTTTGTAATCATTATTCAGTAATGATATAAGTCTGTATGAGGTGCAAAGGTCTGATGGTTTATTATCTTTTAGAATTGGTGTTATGAGAGAATATTTCCATGAGGGTGGTATTTTTGCTTCTGATTGCACTTCTAGCAAAGTTTTATGAAAAAGGGAGATTACTGTTAAAGGGAAGAGTTTGTAAATTTCCGTAATTATACCATCTATCCCTGGAGCTTTGTTAGATTTACTTTCTTTTATCTTATCAACAATTTCTTTGAAGGATATAGGTTTTTGTAGGTCTAGTTTTAAGCTTTCGGGATTTTTTTTTATATTGATAAGGTTTGTATTTAAGTTTATTTGGTTGGTATCTAAATCTTTTTTTTTTTTGAAGTGTTCCGTATAATGGAACCGAAATGCTTCAATGATGTCTCCTATATCTGATACTTTTTTCCCTTTCTTTTCACGATATATACCACCAATGTTATTTGCTTTAGATTGTATTTTAATTCTTGTAGTTAAGTTATGTAGGTATCTCGAGGAGGTGGCTAATGAGTTTATTTTTAATTTTTCCAAGGCTAGACAAGTTTTGTGTGTTAAAATTTCATTATATTTTTTATTTAATTCCTTTATTTCTTTTTTGACTTCTAAAAAAGATTTTGCTGTCAAGAGTCTGGTTTGCAAGTGCAATGATTCAGATTCCCACTCTCTAATTTTGTTTTGGTACCAGCTAAGGGTCTTACCAAATAAATACGCTTTTAATGAGTCCCAAACCATGACTCCATTGATTTCTGTTGTATTATTAATTTCAAGAAATAATTGTAGTTCTGAAAACATCCAGGGTCTGAATTCTTTATTTTTTGTGATATATGATGGAATTATAGTTGAGAGGATTAAAGGTTTGAACTCTATTTGGAGCTTCATTATCAGAGAGTCATGATCTGAGAAGGGGCATGGAACTATTGAGAAGTTGAGGATTTTTGTTTGTAAATCTTGAACTATGAATAATTTGTCTATTCTGGTTTGTGCTCCAAATCTATAGTCTTTGTGGGAAAATAATAAGGCTTTATCATCTTTTACTTTAAAAGTGTCAATTAAATGAAATGAATCAATCAATTTTTTAAGGATTTTGAAATAGTTGCTATGCGAAAAGACTTCTTGGTGGTTTCAGAAGCTTTTAAGGTACAATTAAAGTCTACTCCCAGTATAAGATTTCCTTTATAATTATTGGAAATAAAATCTAGGTGTTGTTTAACCATTCCTGCTCCAATTCCTGGGAACCAATATAGATTAGCTAAGGTCCATATTCTGTTATTAAATTTAATTATAACAAATGCTAGTAGACCTTCTTTGTCTTCATATTTTTATATAACTTTTGGAGTGATTTATGTTTTTCTTCCAGAGAATTGATACTCCTTTTGTCTTTGTTCTATAGGAGGATTGAGCTAAGACTGTATAATCCTTAGGGTTCCAAATAAAGCTATCATTAGTCTTAAAATGCGTTTCCTGGAGAAATACTACCTGTGCCTTATTTAGATTTAAATATTTTAGTAAGTTTGATCTTTTATTTGCATTATTTAAGCCATTAGTATTTAATGATAAGAATGTTAAATCCATTTCAAGTTATTGTTGGAAGAAACTTTTTGCTTCTTTTTTTTTATTTTGATTATAGTAGTTATACCATATTCTCTGATAACATTGGATGTTATTTTTATGTGTGTAAACTTGGGAGTATAATTTAGTGTTCTTCTTTAAATACAAGTAGGGTAAAATTCTAGTCAGGCTTTAAAAAAGTACTTCTATAAAACATTAATTCTAAAGTTTCAAATACAAGTAAATATGAATTTCCCATTAAACATGGAATGAAAGTCATTCCTAATCCAATAGATAAAGATAGATCTATTGGATTATCACTCATACCTTTAACCAACAATATCAACTGAGCTCCGTATGTTAAATTATTATATGGAGAATTTTCTTAAAAGAGATATGAAATTCTATAGTATTCTATTATTGTTCTATAGTATTTTATATATCCGGGTGGAATGTTAGTAGTGTAAACAATTATTATGTTGACTTAGAAAATATCCAATATTTAGTTACCCTTAAGAGATCCCAAACATGTCAGATATGTCATTTTGAATAAATTAAATGCATCAGAGGAGCATGCACTAAATAAGCCAACACAAATAGATTATTACTAAAATAATTTGACTAAAAGGACTCTACAGGAGACAATGAGTGATTACTAATGAAATATGAATTTACTGTAGGTGTACTGTCTTCCTTTACTTTCCCACTCTTCAGCTCACCAACTTCAACTTACACTTATGAAAAGACATGGCTTATCAGTGGTATCCTGACTCAGAGTAGAGGCGCCCTACATTCTAGTGTGCAGTGCTTTTACATATTTATAGATTTTCAAAGCAGGGTCTAAGAATGAACTATGATCACACTGACAATTTCCATCCTGCATAGGGCACCTCCTGCTTCCAGAATGGGTAATCACATCAGGTCTAGAATGAATGTGAAGGTACCTATATGGTAATCAAGACTTACCTTAGGTAAGTATTAATCAAATAGCATTTAGAGCATCTTAGAGAGTTCTCGGGGCAGTTAGAATACTCTTAAACCTCTCCTCCCTTGACCAAAAACAGATATTTCCCTTCCCTTTCTTTCCCTTGTTTTAAATCAGTACTAATAAAAGAAATTCAGCAAACATAGGTAGAGAGAAATAACATTCAGTAGTCCGTCTTGTACGTGACTTACAATCCATTAAACAAGTCAGTCACTAACATCACTTTAACATTATAAACACAAATTAGAAATAATTTCCTAGCTCTTTAAATTTTCTGATAAAGCAAAAAGTTAACAATAAGCTTTTTTAACTAAAAGTATAAAGCATTTCAATTTTCCTTGCATGTATACATTTCTACTTATATTGTAGTGTCAATAGCTGTTTTTGAAATCTGTGCAATGCTTCACTTCTTCAAATCATTCCTTTTTCAATTTAGGTTTTGTTTTGTCAAAACGGCAACAATATTTCAAGGTCACAATTAATATTTAGACTGATGTTTCAAATAAATAACTTGTCAGTTACCAACTGAGTTAGTTTAGAATGTATGTAGTATAAATATAGCATGTTGCAAAAATAATATGTATTTTTTCATGTTCTCTAGAGATTGTCATATGCAAGTGATATATATAATGTAGCATATATAGAGCAGATAGCTTATGGATTCAGGTTGTTAAAGTAAGTTATGCTTATTAATCAGGCAGTTTCATTAAATTCACAAGTAATTTGGGGACATTTCAGTTGAGTTTCCAGGAATGTGTAGTCCAATGTGAGTAATTGAGTCCACTTTTCCTCATAAACATATGTCACAATTCATTAAACTAGGCAGAGTCTAACATCTGTCTAATAATCATTATAAAGACAAAGAATAGTAATTTCCTAGCTCTTCAAACTTTCGGATATCGCAAAATGTTGACAGTAAGCTATTTTAACTGGAAGACTTAAACATTTCAATACTTCCTTGTGAATCTATATTTTTACTTTTACTGTAGTGTCAAGAACTGTCTGAAATCTATGTATTACTTCACTTCTTTCAAGTCATTAATTTTACAGTTCAGATTATATTTTGTCAAAATGTCAATAGCATTTAAAGGGCACATTTAATATTTAAACTGATATTTTAAATGAATAGCTATCCGTTACCAAGTGAGTTTGTACAGAGTGTGAGGTAACTGCAAAGATAACATGTTGCAAAAAAGTAATATGTATCTTTTCATATGCTCTAGAGACTGACAGTTTCAAGTAACATATAAAACGTAACTTACAGTGCAGACAGCTTGTGAAATTAGCATGTTAAAGTGAGTAATACTTTTTAATCAAGCAGCTACATTTCAGTGCACATATAGTTTGGGAACATTTCAGTTGTGTTTCCAGGAATATGTAATCCTATGAGGATAAATCATAAAATATTTACAAATAATCCTATTATGTATTTATTTTACCTTGTTTAGGTTGTTTTTCATTTTAATAACTAAACAACTTTACTTTTTCTTATTAATTTTTATCTTTGAGGCTAAATGCGCTTCACAGATTCACAGTGTCCTTAGGAACTGCAGCAGTTGTTTACTGTTGCTATGGCAACACAAATAGAATGTGAAGAAAGCTTCACTTCTCTTAACCCAGAAGTACATTTTCCCCTCTTTTTATGTATCTGTTAATACTAAAAGGAAATAAGTCAAAGGGCATATGTACATGAATGGAACATTTCGGAGTTAATCACGAACATGTCCCCAATTCCAATAAGCATAACAGTGGCTATCATTAATCTAATAAATATTGTAATAACAATTAATTAAGTTCACTATTCCAATTAGTCTGCCTTAAAACTAGATTATTTTAGACTATTATTTATCTATGTATAGATAGTGAGTTATTAAATATATACAGACTATAATAGTATAGTAAATAGGAGAGAGTTTAGAAAGGGAGACAAGATGCAATTAAAATAAATAATGAGAAAACAGAGAAGAGAGGAAGAAAAGAGAAAAGATAAAATACACATATACTATGTATGTTGATTTACAGTATAAATATTTTATGTGCTATATAACCCTTCTTCTGTGAAAGAAAAGTACCATGTTTTACTTACCTGAGGTAATGTGAAAACTCTCATGTGTCATCTATTTTCAAAATATATAAAGATTCTAGTAGTTAGTTACCTTAGTTTTAAAATTCCAAGCAGTAAAATTGGTCCATTAAAATAATGGTAAAACAATTCATATCATAGTAGATGCTTTGAGAGATTTGGCTGTAACAATATCAGTCTTTTGCTTCTTCTTTTTGGCATCTGTCCAGACATTTGTTTCTTTTGTTCTTTTGAGAGAAGGTGACATCCTATCCATATCTTCTGGTAAATTAATCACATTATTAGTTTTAATAAATGGAGAGGCTTCCTCTAAGTCAAAAAAAGTCTTCATCTCATTGGCATACAGTATTCTTATCTTAGCTGGATATGCAAGTTGTGCCTTGATGTTATTTTGTTTCAGAAACTTTATCATTGGCCACACTTTTTTCCTTTGTTCCATTATTCTAGATGAATAGTCGTTATCAAATCTTATCAGGCTCTGGTTATATTTTAGAGGTGCCTTCCTCCAAGCAGATATTAAAATCAATTCCTTATCCAAGTATGAAAGAAATTTGATAATTGTTGACCTAGGAGGAGAGTTTGAGTTAGTAGCAGGTTTCCCAAGAGCTCTGTGTGCCCTTTCAGTGCCAAAGGAAAGTCCTTCTTTTAAATTTAAAAAGTCAGAGATCCAGCTTGATAAAAAGGAAATAATATCCTCACCTTCTGTGTTTTCAGGTAATCCGAAAATCCTGATGTTATTTCCCCTCTCCCTATTTTCCAAGTCATCTACTTTATTAACCAACCAAATGTTTTGTGTAAGAAGCAGTTCTTTCTGTGTTTCTTCGTCCTTAAATTTGCTTTCTAAGTCATTTAGAGAAACCTCTATTCTTATTATCCTTGTCTGGTGGTGTTGTAGCATTTCCTTGAGGGTGTCAGCCTGCTTTTGACTGCTTTTAAGATTTTCCAGGTTCTCTTTAAAATCATCCATCTTCAAAGACAACTCCTGCAGGGTAGATGCTATCTGTTGTAGTTCCTTCTTTAAGGCAGCATCATGGTGAGAATTCTTTGAGTTGCTCATTTTAACAAGTGAATATATCTCCAAGCTTTTTGACAGGAAATTATTTGTAAAACTTCACCAAATTTCTGATTATGTAAATTAGTCCTTTATCTATAAGATTTTATGCTTTGAAGAAAAAAAAAGAATATTTTTTCCTGTCTTATTTAACTAGTTATATGGAGCTCTAAAATACAGCTGCTTTCAGTTAGCCATTCAGGCTCCGCCCCAACGTGCCATTTTCATGCTTAGAGTGAAAGGACTGTCAGCATTCTTATCAGCCACTCTCCCTCAGAGTCCCATGTTCCCAAGCTCTGAAAAAATCTATCATTGCCCCACTATACAAAGGAGGCAATTCCAACGAACTTTCAAATTATTATCCAATCTCTGTTCTGTCTCCAAACTCCTAGAAAAATGTATATATAAACAATTACTTCACTGTCTTTTACATAACAATCTACTCACCCCAGTCTTTTACATAACAATCTACTCACCCCAACCCAACATGGATTTCGCCCATCACACAGCACCTGTACTGCACTAATCTTGGATACTGTGAACAAATCCATTGACTCTGGTAACATTATGTCAGTACTTCTACTAGATCTGCCAAAGGCTTTTGACACTGTATCGTACATAAAACTTCAACAACTCTCCAATATTGGGGCTCCCCACCCTGCCAACAATGGTTCAGTAGCTATCAATCTGTCAACAATGCATCAAATGCAAAATAGTCTATCCTAGCACCAGTCTAACTGGGGTGCCACAGGGTTCCATCCTTGGTCCCCTACTCTTCAGTATTTTTCCAACAACTTATACACTGCTTTGCCCCTAAGCTCAATCATACAGTATGCAGATGATACTACCATAATTTCTTCCTCAAATAGCATACAGCACCTCCAACTAATAACACAAGAAACCTTTAGCTCAGTTGAAGCCTGGCTGAGAGAATCACAATTACTCCCCCCACAAAAAAAACTTCTCTTCTCAACAAAACCCCTCTCCGTCGACTTTGAAATATTCTCCCAGAATAACACAGAAATTGAAATAGTATCCAGTGCTAAGCTTCTAGGCATTACCATAAACAATAAACTCACATTTGAGAAAAGGCAATGCAGACTAGGAACTCTATATAGACATAAGAATTTCCTGGATAGCTCCACCAAAACAACTTTTGCCAGTACTTACTTGCTCCCCTCCCTGTTATACGGTGCCTCCATAGTCACCAGTCTGCACTTATCACTAAAAAATAAGCTCCAGTCCTGCTACTACAAGACCGCCAAATTTGCCACAGCCAACTCCTACTGCTGACATCACTGCCAAGCTCTAAAAGAACTAAACTGTCTTGATTTCCCACGACACCTTGACCTCCTTCATCTGTCTATAGCTCATAAAATTATCTACAACCCAGATAGCTGCCTCGCTCTTAAATCCGTACTAAAATCCTATATCCCCACAAGAACCCTCCGCTCTGAAAATAAACAACTTATAACTGTCCACGTACCTAACAAAAGAGCTGGGCAGTGATTATACTCACGTGCATTTGCAAAACAGTGGAACACCCTTCCTACTATGATAAATGGCATTGAAAGTCTTAACAAATTTAAGTCCAGCTTAAAAAAAAAAAAAAACATCTAATCAGTACTCAGGACTGCCCCTGCACCTACCCAAAAAGGTAATAATTTACCCCCACTGCTCTGAACCTTCATCTATCCTATCAACATAATAAATCCTCTCCAAACCTGCACTATACATAAACCTCCCAAACTTAATTATACTATTTTCATACAATGTCTTCTCATTCTTAAACCCTGACTTAATTGGTATCTTGACTCCTTGAATCCTCTTTGTTTCTAACTCTCCTATATATGTATATAAAAAAAAAATTATCTGCATATTGACTACATTTTTACCTGCTACTATGTATAATACGTTAACAATCAAGGATACTGTAAATGACGTGCACCTACTATGGAACTCAACTGTTTAATAGCTATTGTTAGGTGCTGTACGTTTGTAACCTTTACAATCTGTATGTACTTGTAATACTTTTAAAGTGCATCATATATCATGTTTAAATTGAGCTTTTCTCCACGGGCCTCCGCTGAAAATGGGTTTCTGACCCAGTCAGACTTTCCCAGTCAACAAGTGTCAATAAATAAATAAATAGTAAGTATTTGCACCTCTCACTCATGGACTCATTCTGTACTAATACCAAATGGTTGTTAGTAAGCGTATAGGATTTATACACTGCTAAAAAGTACCTACTGTCAGAAAGCTGGCATCAGAGAGCACTGAAAACATTGTGAAAAAATAATGCAGCACAGTACATTAGCTGTGTGATACACAAAGGAACAGTGAAAACCGTTGCAGAATGGTGCAGGTTTGTACACTATAGCATAATATAGTACAATATGATGTACAGTACTGCCCTACTATATACAATACAGTACTGTGCACTAGTATAAGGATCACGGAACTGCAAACATTGATGCTGAGGCATAATAAACTAGCAATGCTCAGTGCTCAAGTTCTCCATACCACAAACCCTGACCTGTAGCTAACTAAATTCTCTGAAGACTGCAAGCTGTGTCTGTTCCTTCATTGATACAGACGTGCTTTAGCAAGAATTACAAACCATTGTTGTTCAGAGAAAGGGCTTAAACAAATACAAAGAGTGCAGCATTGTCACCCTTAGGAAACACCTTTCATCTGCAACTTACAGCACAGCCAGTACCCCACTGCACAGGGTCATGCTAGTCAGGGATCTTCACACTTGGACTGAGAGTTCCATTACCTTTGACCACCATGATAGAACAGTATTTAGAAAATCCTGCTATCTAGCACACCTGATTTCCAATGGTATCCTATCTAGGTCAAAGGATGTTACTGTCCCTCTGGTCTAATTAAGGTAGAGTACAATTTATTGAGTACAGTGCATCTTTTGGCATGTACTTAACCAAATCTGTCATGCTGTTAGCAAGACCCCAAAGGTTCCTGATGAAAAAGATTATTGGCATAAAAGCCTCATCTACCACCACAGACTAGAATCCCTATCCCTTATACATTGTTATGTGGAGATCTCAGCATGGTATTCCGTGACATCGAAGACCATATCCTAAATGGACCTCTTATACCTTTACAGGATGAACAGCTACACAAACACAAAAATCAGGGTTCTGAACCTCCGCCAGTACATAAATAAAATACTTTGGAAGGGTAGATTCATTAAACAATATTTTCTTCATCTCTGTAACTGTCTCTGCATGCTGTGCAGAATGTCACTGTTATGTTTTTGACATCTAGCCTTGATGATTGGATGGGCACCCAATAGCTCAGCCCCATATTGACATATTTTGCCCTCCTGGAAGTGTGGGGATGGGGTACAAGTCACACATGGCTTTAAGACTTTTGTCCTTTAGTTCCTATGGTCCTCTGAAAAAGTAATAGGTTGAGTACCCAGTCTCCAAGTTTATGTCAATGGAGTAATCGGTTTAGTATCAGCACATTAGTGTATGACAACTAGAAGGGATGCGATGGCACTGTAGTCCAGATGCTGCAGGTACAACTGTCTCTAAGACCTCACACAGTTGTTAATACAGTAGGCTAAATGTCCCAAGATTGTATGAGCTGAATAATACAGTGGGCAAAATGGTTCAAGAAACATTACGTACACAAGGCAAGTGTAGCACAACACAGTGCTCAGGGTGGTAACAGAATGTTTGGATACCAAAGTAATAAATACAGCACAGGAAAGTACGGGTAAAGCAGCAAAGTGCATTATACTGTCATATGAAGGTTACAGTATATCAAGAGCAGTAAACAGTCACCTGAAGCAAGAATACAGCATAGCAGTGCGGTAAGCAGTCAACCAAAACAAGGATTCAGTATAGTAAAGCAGCAAAACATTTTACTACATTTGAGGAATAAAAAACAGAAGAGAACAAAAATTAACAACATGAAATGCAAAGGCATTAACAGAAAGAAGGTTCTACAGGCTGCCACCACATACAGCTAGGTGCAGGCGTGCACTAGGGTGTACTAGTACAGGAAGTGGGGTTGGGAGGAGTAGCGCAGTTACCAAGGTGAGTACTTGTTGGGCTCTTAGTCACTCCGGTACTGTATTGTGTATCCACCAACTCACTGCAATAGCACTTTCCAAATGTTGTCTGACTTTTTTTTTTTTTTTTTTTATCAAAATCCAGTAGTAGAGTTCAAGGCAGGTCAATCACGTTTCAAGTCAGCACCACAAAACAGTTCCATCCACAAATACACAAAGTTTAAAGAAGACAGCACCTGCCAATTAAAGTAACTCTGTAATGTAACCATTATTAATTCATCTAGAAACAACAGTAGTAGCCTGTTTTCTCACAAGGGGGAAACAAACATTCCAGTTACAGATGCAGAATTACCAAAGCACAAAATGTGACTTTTAAATCACCACTGTCATCTGGATGCATAAAATCATTTTAAATGTCTATTTCCAGAAGTTGTTGACTATGTTTCAAGTCATATCTGGTTGTAGAGTTCAAGTCAGATTGGGTGTGTCACAGCCAGCCCAGCAGAATGTGAAACAGCACTGTCGGCTATTGGCCAGCTCTCTTGGGACCATGCATGCATCTTGACCATCACAACTACATACATTATACCATATGTTGACAACTTTCAATTTTCAAACCTGGAATACTATACTGTAGAATTAAATTTCAAGTTCCATCTGTTGAATTTGCCAGGCATGCCTTGATTCATCTAGTTTCTGTGGCAAATTTGCTTAAAACACAAGTGATTTCCCTCTTGGTAGCTAGTGCCTTTGTTGAGTTGCTAGAAAATACCAGAGATATAATGTTGCATCCTTTTACTCACTTATTTTATACTCTGGCAACTTCTGCCCCACCCCAGGCCCATGCATCATCAACACTCTTTTTGATTCAGCTAACAACATCTGGTCAGACCTTTAGAGGTCTTATCCTAGCGCATATTAACATAACAGTTAGCAAGAAAAAAATAACCTCTCTTGCAGAGTTGGATCACGTGTTTTATCTTCTAAAAGTGCAAGTGATCAAATTTAATTTCTTACTGTACTTCCGCGGTGGTGCAACGGTAGCGTTGTTGCCTCACAGCAAGAGGTTCTCCCGTTCGATTCTCGGCTTGGATTGGGAGTGCCTTCTGTGTGGAGTCTGCATGTCCTCCCCGCGGTCGAGTGGGCGTTCGAAAGACATGCGTTGAATGGGCATGCCTTCGTTGAAGGTTAGGCGTCAGGCTGGCAACTCGACACCATAAAAAAAAAACTGCCAATCATTAGCGAACCAGAGTTCCGCTGTGGCGACCCCTAACCAGGAAAAGCTGAAAGACGAACAACAACTGAAGACTGCATGACAGTAAAATATTGCAAGTACTGTTTTCTAGTACACAATAGCAAAGTGAATATTCATTGAAACTGTACAGTTTTTGCTGGCCCTTGCATCAGTATATACTGCCAGAAGGTGAAGGGGGAGGCTGTCCGAGGTGTAAGGTATTAGGGGTACAGTTGGCAGCTGCTGTTGGTGTGGTGTTGCAGTACAGGCTTTCAGAAGTTAATAGTGATACTGTATTTGTGGTCATGGCTGCTTTGTGTCCGATATTCTAGGTGTAGTAAGCCACTCTGCAATAATTTTAAGCAAAAGACTTGTATCCTTGAATAAGAATCGATCAAGGAACTGCAATTAATGCTGAATAACCTAGCCACAGATTAAAATACTACAATTTGCTATCCTTTTCATACAATGAAATGTAGATGTCTTGATAAATAATGACATACATTCAATTAAGAACACTGTTAGAAAATGAAACCTTGGACCTATGAACAGTTGACCCCTTATTTCCTGAGTTAAGTCCTCAATCTTTATGGGTTTCCAAATAGCACATCATTTGTCCTTTCTGGTCTAATAATTGGGAGTCAAAATTAGATCTCTGTCATTATTAAAATGTGTCTTAAGGCACTAGAATTGGAAATCATGCTTGTTGCTTCCCAGCACTTGTTTCACAGAGTCAGTAGTTGAGATTCCATTTTCATGTATATGCAATATTTTAGAAAACAAGTTCTGAACCATCTTTTGTTTTACCAACAGTTAAATGTGAAGTAGTGCATGTTCAAAAAATTCATACAGATGTATGAACCCTGATGTTTAAAAATCCATTTTATTTATAAATCAACAGGATAATCAACTACCATATGGATGTACACTCTATAATGGCAAATCAGTACTAGTGTATGATTTACTGTTTCATTATCTTCACTAAAAGCTAAGCCTTTCAGCTTTTCCCGGTTAGGGGTCACCACAGCAGAATTCCCATCCGCTAATGATTGGCAGTGGATTTTTATGATGCCGAGTTGCCAGCCCGATGCCCAACCTTCAAAGAAGGCATGCCCATTCACGCACACACCTACCTGCATGTCTTTAACGTCACTCGACCACGGGGGGGGGGGGGGGCATGTAGACTCCACACAGAAGGCTCTCCAGATGAGAATCAAATGGAAGAATCTCTTGCTATGAGGCGACGCTAACCACTGCACCACGGCGGCCTATTTCATTATCTTCACTACTGAAAATAAAGAAATGGATACTGGTTTTAGTTTTTTTAGATATGATCCTTGCATACCTCTCAACTGCTATGATTTAGGCATAATGCTATGATCTTCCTCATAAAAATTACTTTTTTAAGGGAATGCACATTATTATACAACCAAATCGACCTTATACAAAGGTTTCTTATCAGTAACTAAATGGGGTCTGTTAGAAACAAACATTCTGTTTTGAAAAATAAGAAAATTCTCCTCTTTTTGACTCACTGCTATTATTTGTACAGGCTAGTGCTATGATTTCTAATGCTTGTATGGATCTTAGACCCAGCGTCTTTACTGTGAATACTGTATCGTCTGCTTGCAACCCCCACCCCATGTTTGCTTAGACAACTCCATATGCCCAGAGAATCTACACCAAAATGAATAAGACCTGTGTATGAAGTGCTAAGTAAATAACATTATCAGTTTTATCATATGTGATTGCTTTGATTCCCTGTAACCTCTCACTGTAAAGTTAATGTGTTAATAAGGATGTTTTTTACTTAGATCAGGTTCTGTGGTTTTAAAGGATGTGTATTCTTTCATATCAACCCTTTGGAAGATTTTTCTTAATACGGGTTGCATAGCAACTGACAGAGTAGAAAGAGCTATTTTCATTCATGGAATTAATGTACAACTAACTTAGAGTGAATTTTTCATTTTTCTTGTGTAACGCAAAATAGCTGTGTATTACACTCTATCTTCTTAGTGATGTGACTGTGTCTGAAACAAAGCAACTGAGACTAAGAAATTGCTCCATAAGGGAACTGTATCCTAGGTTCTGATAAGAAACATAAAGTACCTGGAGTGATGGCATTTATTCAGTGCATTAACCTCACATGCATGATACCTGCAGGTCCACTGTTTTGTACACAGAGTCCTTTCTCCTTCAAGTTAAAATTAACAAAGCCAAATCACTGCATGATGCCTGTATACATGTCATCCCCCCTCATTTTCCATGCTTCAGCTTTTGAACAGCTCTGTGTGTGCACTGATTTACTTCCTGTATGAAATGTGAGCTTGTGGTATTACAAAATCTGAACACTGACTGGAAGCTAATAAAATGAATACAATCATACAGTAGTGCAGTCTTTTGGTCTTGCATCACTCACTTCTCTGGTTAGAACAACTGATAAAAGTCTGTGATCATCATAGCCCACTAAATCTGATTTTACATTTGCTACTGACATCATCACAGATGTTGGTGTGATAGCAGGTACTTTAGATGACTGTCTTCCTGTTTTTGCATTCCTGTGCTGTAGAAGATCTATAAAGAATTATAATTCTGCTATTCAAGAAATATGAATATATTTGATCCAGGGCATTTCAGTAATGTTGTATATTCAGTAAAATGGACTACTCTAAAGTGACTTGTCAATCAGTAAGGCAGTACAGTATTTTGGTGATATCTTTTTAAAGACACTCAACAGTATGGGTCTGGTTCAGAAGCTCATAATTACAATTTCCTGTCTCTCTTGGATCACTCCAGGAATTCTCCAGAAATTAAAGCTATGGTATTATGTAGAACTGTCTGTGGGCCATCTAGCAACAAACTTGTCAACTGATCCCCAGTAATGTCATGAGGCTATAAATCAGGTTAAGTTTTCTCTTTTTTAGTGTAGCAGAATAAACTTGTTTTCTGTATGTAAAGAAACAATTCTCAAAGTATCCTAAAACGTTCTGGAATGCCATATATCAGCTCCTTAACCTTGGTCTTATGCCTAGCCCCTCACATTTTCCCCATTTCATCGGCGTAACCATGCTGTTCTTGCCACTGGCTTTGGACTATACTTTAGGAACATATGTTGAATGTTGCCCCACCAGCATTTCACTTCCTTGTACTTAGGTTGAAGACTCCTACATGACCCAAAAACCCTTTTGTAAATTGAAACTTGGATCAGCCTGCAGCAACAAGTTACACCAGAATTCTTTAAAGATGCATACAATACCGTACCTTTCCCTATTTCTCTACTAATCAGCTGCACATTCAATGAAGGAAGGGGGGGGTGAGGGGGAGATGGTGCTTGCAGTGTGGCCTATTGCCTTCCTGTCCCCCTCCTGTAGTTTTAGAGAAATAACATATTTACTGTACTAATACTGTATTAATAATGATCTCATGTCTAGCACATAGCATGCAACAAGCATGACTCTGCCTGATGCCAATGTGTATCTCTACATGCATCTGGAGTATAGCAGGGTTGTCCTTAAGGTAACTAATATGGCCGACCATTGCTGTTTTCAGGAACTTCTTGCCTCATTCTGCCTTTCAGTCAATGTTTGGTAGAGTATAATCTTTTGAATAGGATGGTGCAGTGTGTCTCCCCTTCTGGTGACCATAGATTTTTCACAAAGCTCAGTTTTTAGCCCAGTATCATTTAGAGTATTCATTAATGGTGTGGTAGGGTATTGTGGCAGAGCCAAACAGGTCCAAGTTGCTGCTGACCTACAGTCATTCTTGTATGTGATATTGTCTTTGTTTCCATCTCTGAACTGGAGAATGCATTCAGCTCCATACACATATGGCTAAGTTCTTCTGAACTATAGTTCAATAATAATAAAAACAAAAGAATGCTTTTACTGTCACACGGCTGAATAAATCAGCTTTCTTGAGACCTCGTCATCTGCTTTCTCCAAGTCTAGGAATGCCCAGCTGGATTCTTCCATCATCTGTAGCTTCTTCCCTACTATCCATCTCACTACAAGCATCAGGTCAGTTATGGTGTGGCCCAGTCTGAATCCAAACTGCTTATCACCATTTTACTTTCTGCTGGTCTGCATAATTGTTAGTCAGTCACGCTCTTCAGCACATTAATGCAGTGTGATAGGAGTTTGATACATCTGCACTGCCAAAGTTGTGACTGCCCTCTCTACTTTTGTTCACTGGAACTAGTATACATACTTTTCAGTCATCTGAGATGCACCTTTATCTTCATACCATGATGAATACTCTCAGGAAGCATTTCTGCCCTAAGCCACACAACACCATCATCATATTTATCATGACTTCATGGGAGCAGGCTACTTTTCTTGGACTTCATTTTCCTTGGTGCTTTTTTCTACTACTAATTTATAGTGATCAGAATATTGTTAGTTGAATGGCAGGACTGTGAAGGAAAGATAAGTATGCAGATTACTTTTCTACTTTCCTGGGAGAAGGGAATTTGAAGGCAGGTTGGAGCAGATGTGTTAATCCTGAAACAGGATGTGTGGGACTGGTGGATTATGACACTCATAAAAGCTGGGTTAAGTTCTGCTAAGAAGTTTAGTATTAGTTGCATACATGTCAGAACAAAAACAAATGGGGGGGGGGTGGACAGCAGTAGTTCAGGCCAGAACAAATTACTTGGTACTGCTCAAATATAGAACTATAGTACAGACTACCGTTCTGAAAAGTGTGGGGGGGGGGGGTCATCTGTGTAGCAACTGATAAGACTGCACTCATCAGAGGAGAGAATCCTGTGTCTTCTAGTAGGCTGCAAACAAAAAGTTGGTAGCGGGAGTCCTGACAAGTGAACACACACCATCAACAAGGTCCTCAGTCAGCTAATCGCAAACACACACACAGACTGCTCCTGTAATTTGATTTCCCTTAAATATTCATAACCCGCGTGGTACGGCGGTAGTGTTGTTACCTCACAGCAAGAGGTTCTCCCGTTTGATTCTCAGCTTGGCTTCGGAGTGCCTTCTGTGTGGAGTCTGCATGTGCTCCCCGCGGTTGGGTAGTGTTCGAAAGACATGCGTGCGTAAATGGGCGTGCCTTCGTTGAAGGTTGGGCGTCGAGCTGGCACCTCGGCGTTTCGTAAAAATCTACTGCCAATAATAAGCGGACCGAAAGACAAACAACAACAACAACAACACACAACCCCATCATCTTAAAGCCAAGTTAAGCTTTTAATTCTTCCTGTAGCTGTTTGTAACGTCCAACTTACTAGCCCTAAAATATGCACTCTCCACCTGCGCTGCTCTTCCCTAACAATCTTGGAGTATCAATGCAGACACACACACACACACACACACACACACACACACACACACACACACACACACCACTGTGCGTCCTGTATACTTATAGTGATCACTTCTTGGATGAAGGATTGGGACATGCTGAATAACTGTTGGCTTGTTACACAGAAGGCATATCAGGAAGGGATGCCTATAGACTTAAACCAAAGGAAGCACATTACAAGATGGGGGTCACATCAGTAATTATTCATGCAAAATGTTAGTTTGTATCCTGTCAGCTAAAAGAGGTAGTGAAATATCACATAACTGTGGTAGTTCTGTAGAAGAGCTCTTACAACAAAATGTAAGTCTACAAAACAGAAAATCTCTCAAATCAGTTTCCTCCAGAAGTAATTGAAGTGGTCTGGTTTCCATTTCACCTCTGCTGGTTGGGCTCTAGTGCCAAGCTACGAGTCATAGAAGCCAATGTGACATTAATGAAGATTCTATCCATCACCTGAACATAGTGAGGGACTTGACAGAGAATAACACTTTAGACTGGGCTGCAGAAGCATTTTTTAGTGTAAAGTAAAAGTTGTTGGACTGATTTTATGAAAAACAATTTGTTATGCTGTTTTGTTAGTGGAGCTATAAGTAGGATCATGGTGGTGGTGTGTGTTTATTTGGCAGGACTCGTGTTGCCAATCTTTTGTTTGTATGTGGGCTGTCAGCTTGACAAGTAATGGGAGTTGAAGGTTAGATCACTGAGAAATTGCACTTCAGAAATATCATACCTGGCTTATGTAGTGGTAGGAGGTGTCATACTAGCAGTATGCTAAAGTAGGTGAATCTTTACAGAGGTTTAACAGTCCGTTATCTGAAAGCCTCCTGGTTCTAGCAGTTTGGGGCATTATTAAATGTAGAGTGCTGCGGTCTGTTTTTGCAACAGTTTGCACATGCACTTTTCTCGTCCTCCTTAAAAAGCACTGGTAGGGTCTAACATGAGATGTAGCAACACCAGCTGTGGTAGGTGTACCCACAGTGTTAGCTGACACCTATAGTCTAGCCTGCTAGGGTGGTTGTTATATTCTGTGTTGTAGCCTTACTGAACTCATTTGTTTCTTGGGTAACTAAGTTAATTATCCCTAAGGAAAGCATGCATTACGAGCTAGAGTGACATATTTGTATTAGAAAGTCAGTAATCTAGAAGTCTTTGTAATAAAAACACTAGTAACAGTTAAAAGATCGTGCTGTGTATTGCTACCAGGCAGATTTCTGGAATGCAATGCTTACTTTTAAGATTGGTTTTCTATCCTGTGCTTAATGTCACTTCAAAAAATGCAGGCCATTGGAGAAACTGAAATACGTTTAGAATGGTCATAATGTGCTACAGGTTACATTTTTATTTGCTAGTTTTGCTAGAGCACCTATCAGTTTGTTGAAACATTTAATATTCTACACATTTTACCTACTTGATAAAGTAAATATTGACTTCACATTTGCAACTCTGGAAAGGTTGAAGATTGTGAGTACAGTCCTTGAAATTGTAGCAGTTTAAGTGTTTTTAGGAGGGAATTCTACTCTAAATCTGAAGTGGATGTATCTTGGAAAATTCTCTTTTCTCTGAGGTACAGCAAACATAGAGTTGGTATGTAGAAGTAGCAAGGTATAGAGGGCAGCATCCCAAATATGTTTGGGAGTGCAGGAGGCAATTTTGTAAGAGGGGCTGTTAAAGTCCACTTTTATTTATAGTAAGTCACTCTGATTTCTTTGGTATTTTGGGACTTGCATTGTCAAATATCAGGCCTCCCATAGGGCAGTCATCTTCTAACTCAGCTCAGCTCAGCTCTGCTTAGTCTGAAAAAAAAAAAAACTTCACAAAACATATGAAATTCAAACAGTAAAATATTTAAAAAAATGAGAAAGAGTGCTAAAGTGCATACTAAATAAACTAAATTTCTGCATGTAGAAAAAACAAAGACTATTAAGATATCTATTTTAAGTGAGAATATACATGTAGTAAGATATTAATATGTATTTTATTTATTTATTTTACATTTGATTACCGGGTAAATGTCTGGCTGGGCTGGAAGCCCATTTTTCAGTGGAGACCTGGGGACTAAAGCTCCATACAAAAGCAACAATTTACAGTTAAACAGAGGAAATGCATTAAAACAAATAGTACAAAATATAAGACAGTGATCACAAAAAACATCTGGCTGGGAATTGCTATACAATATAGGCATTGTTAATACAGTATAGATAGAGCCAGATACAAGCTACTCTGGAACAAACATAGGGTGAAAACTATGTACACAGTGAATGATATAAGATCAGTAGACTGCAAAATTAGTCAGGTGGTTGGTGTGACAGAGCAAGATGCAGAGGACAGGAAGAAATGGAAACAGGTGATCTGCTGTGGCGACCCCTAACAGGAACAGCTGAAAGAAGATGATGAGACTGCAAAATTAGTCAGAATGTAATATGGTTGAGACATCATCATTAGTGGCCGGAAAAGGAAAATATAGGATCCACATATTAGACAGGATATACATTCACATTAAATTAAAAATATATAAAAAAAAAATCTCAAAACATTTCAAATACAAATTATTTACCGACTTTACATTATATTTTGTATAATTTGTTTTTCTTCCATGTGGAAATCTAAGTAGACTTGAATTCAGTAAGAAATACAATTAACCTGAGTACAGGAAGTTTGTAGGCAGCCATTTGTTGTCATTTTCAAACTCCCCAGCTATACTAATAATCATAGCCAGCCTTAAGCATAGGCCAACTAGGCAGTCGCCTAGGGCGCCGCTCTAGCAAGGGTGCGTTTCCAGTAATCTAGATGGTGTAAGCAGGCCAGGATGGGGGCACAGGGTAGTGTTGGGGGGGGGCACTGTGGAGACTTTTTGCCTAGGGTACCAGTTGATCAAAGGCCGATCCTGCTAATAATGCATACATTTAACAGCTTGGATGAAATCGGCATACACAAGTCTTATACACTTCTGTTCTCTCTTCCATGACATTATGTTCTGTTCACTGTTTTTGTTAGAGTTGAATGTGCAGATCATATTTAAAAACGGAACTGTGCAGCTATAGAAAAATAGGTCGCCTCCACTGGCATTGGTCAAGAACTTTTATAAACTAAACGGTGTAAAGTCATCAGAGTTCAGATTCATGGTGATGTCTAAATCTTCTAGTTACTATGGCCATAATAACTATCTGACAAATTAGTTGGTATTACAGAAAGCAGGAAGCCAGCAGTTCAGTGTCCTGGTTTTAAAGATCCTGTTTAGTCTGTACAAAAATTTTATTTTATTTTTATTTATTTCCTATTTGTTTACTGGATACATGAGCTGGACTGTTGACCCCTTTCAGCTATGACCCAAACTCATAGAGCAGGCAGACCGTTAAAAGCAAGAATACAAACTATATAGAGACAACATACATGGCATGCAGAGGATAAAACTGTATCATATAGAAGGTACATAATACGTAGGTGGAATTTGCTTAAGACAGTAATTATACAAAATGAAATAAATATGCAACTGTATATAATTTACACAATAAATGTGCAAATTTGAATTCCTCTGCAGATAAAATTAAATGTAATAATACATATTAATATTGTTTATTTTATCAACTTTATTTTAAAACTAAAAGAACAGACAAAATGTAACACTATTTCTTTTAGATTTCACAAAATACAATAGGGTATCTAGCACCACAAAAAGATTCTTTGCCATTAACAGTTCCTCAAGTACTGTAATCTGTCGTATGCTCTTAGAAATTCCAGATGATGATAGTTTAATATTAATCCATCCCAAAGAAAAGATGCAGGTAATTTCAGGTCCAGCTATAAGATAAAAGCTGATGCATATCCGTGCAAGTTAAGGTGAAGTTAGTGCCTAAAGATATCCAGAATATACTGAACATGCTTCAGGTACTTGCTGCCACGTACAGCCAGGCATTGATCTTCCCTAATCTAAGGAAGTTAAGTGTCCTAATCAAGCCTAAAATCTTATAATTACTAAGGCCCAAGAGACCCACAAAAGGACTGCCAGCTAATGCTCAGCGATGCTACAAAAGGATTGCCAAAATACTATGAATAATGTGAGTACAAACTGTGTGTGTGTGTGTGCACACGCGCGGGCATATATATATATATATATATATATATATATATATATATATATATATACACATATAGACATACACAGTCAAACAGGAGTAGTAACGCAACAAGAAAATAGAAACATAGGCCAGTATAACATGAGACAGGGTTATATTCTTAGTTAGCAACGTTGTAAATTCTTGAATTACCCAGTGAGTTAGTTGTAAACAGGAAGCATTAAGTGGCAGGAGCTTATTAAAATCTAATGCAGTGTAAACTGCCAGAGCATCCATTCATTTGAAAATGTATAGCAACTTGCCAACCAGCAGCTATACAAAATTCAGCACTTTCTTTACAGAGTTTGGTCCCCGCTGTCAAAACAAGGACCCAAGTCAGAGGGAAGGCTCTTCTCCTATTCTGTAGTCCTGCCTTTTTTTCAGTAATCATTGCACTCATGCACTTAATGCCAACACCTGTACCTGCATTCCATAATGCAGTTTTCTAGCATAATCTTTAGTTCCTATATTGTTAAAATTTTTATATCGTCAGTCCCCATGCCAAAATTGCAACAGCTCTCGGAAAACACAGCAGCCTTTTCTGGTAAAAATGGGCTTTCTTGATATACAATTCAGTTTGTACTTCTAACGTGCAAGTCATCAGTGCCTCACCGTATGTTTTATTTTTTCTATCTTGTGTATGCTACCAAAGGCCAGCTAATGCATGCATACTTAATTTGTGTAGCAACTACAAGCCTTATTTCACAATTGCAACACTACAGTATTGTTTGTAGTTTTGGGGCAGTGCCTTGCCTGATAACACACTATTTTGAAATCTGGCTTATAGAAGTAACGCAGAGACTACTGTCCTACTGCTTTCAAACTACCAAAATAAATTGTTCAGAAATCTGCCAGGTGTTGCAATAATTGGATGTTTTTGCTTACGTCTTACAATCATAGAAAAATAAGTAACAAATGAGTCTAAACACAAATGTAGCCTTGTATCCACTTGACAGTTTCACGGTACACAAAAAAAAAATGATTTTCTTAGGTGCTTAGCAAGCAGTTAATGGTTTTATTAGCCCACCAACAATCTGTTAAAACATTGCGAAAACTCACAATGTATTTTAACAACGTTAAAATAATAAACATTTTTGCACTTGTCTGTGTCACAACACATACTACAAGCATTTGGCAAGGTAAAAGCCCTGAATGTATATCAAAAACAGCATGTCTGAATATAAAAAAATAGATTAAAAAAGTAATAGTTTATGTAGCCTACCACCATTTTGAATAAAGCTTGGCAAATACTAGCTCAGCATTTGAATGTCAGTTTTTTTTTTTTATTTCCTACACATCTATGTATATGCATGGAAAATAACTACACTGTAGATGCAAGATGGCTGCAGTTTAAACATTTTTTTCTTGGTCTTCGCGCACAAATTCAGCCAGTGGAAACAATGGCAACTTTTGTTATTGTAAATGCTAGACTATAAATTGCTAAACCATCACTTCTTAAGTTCTTAATTTTCAAATTAGTCACAAGCAGTCATAGCTTTAATGAAGCAGAAAGTGTTTCTTAATCTGTTTCCTTTAAGTTTTAAACTACTTATTTTACAAGTCAATATTAAAATGGTTTTACCTTAAAGCTTTGAACTGAGATTTATTGTCACTCATTTCAATTTGTATATGCCTTCTAATAAACTTTTTAATTATTAACGTGTACATAGAAGATAAATAAGAAATGTCCATTACTAATCATATTCTAGCATTTTAAAATAATTAAGTTTTAGCACAGGCTTAAACAAATTTTTTCTTTCAGGCTGTTTAATATTGTATGCTGCTGTTTGATTTCCAGATTTGGTCTAGTTAAAACATCACTCACTTTCTGAAATGGCTTCTGCATAAAGCAATTAAATATGAGTTTTAAGGAGCTATGCTGTTTTCTATTCAGCTTTGAAAAAATGGCTATTACCCTAAAATTCGTAATTTCCATTTATTGGTACATTTATGGTAAAAATGATTTATATGTAGCTAAAATAATTTCTTGAACAAGAAGCGGAACAAAACGGAATAGTAAGCCAGCACTGTGAGAATCCACCAAACACTTTAACGCTACCGAGTTCACACGTTTTCGTCTAAAAAAGACTTAATCAGAAATACACCCATTAACAAAGACCTTTTGCTTATATACACTTAGGTTTTCATGACACCCATCATAAACCTTGTCTAATTAATCAGTAAGTGACGTAAAAACGTCCTCAATAGTAAAATGTACTACACAGTTTGTTGTAAAGCATCATTTATAAAGCATTTTAAACTAAGCCCTAAGAGTTCCATAAATAAATCAACAAAAATCGATCTAAATGATCACTTATAAGGTACATATTACTTAGTAAACTTCTGAAATTCATTAAAATGGATAAACACATACAGACATTAAAAATATATGATAATATGCTACATACAATATGGTAACATAACACCCCCTACTGGCCATATATCTACTGAAGGTACAGTCAGTTAAAAATCATGTATAAACTGCATTAAATAAAATATGTACAATGCAGTAAATCATTTTAAAATTAAAACTTCATAACTGAATTCAACTCAGTTTAGCAGCCCTTATTTTTAAAAGTGGAGCGATGTTAATATGCTCATTGAGTCCTAGGTACCTTGCTGCATCCAGGGTGACCTGCCAGTAAAGTTCTCTGGGAAAACCTGCTGGAATACAATGTCCTCCTCTTTTATCCACCTGTACTTGTTCAGCAATAAAAAAGGTAAAAGTGTCCTGTTGACAAACCACAGTATGTTTAAATAAAGCGTTCTTATCATTCTTTGACTTAATTTCATACATGTGTTCGTATATACGCCTATAAATCTTCCGCTCCGTCTTGCCTACATGGAATGCATTACAAATGGAGCACCTAGCCATATATACTACTCTCTCACTATTGCAGTTGAAATAAAACTGACCACTAATCTTCCTGTCTATATTAGGAAGGTAGACGCATTCAGTGTGCGCAATGTATTGACATTGGGAGCAAGCCCCACAGCGGTATGTTCCTTAGGTTTACCACCACCATTTATAAATCTTCCATGATCCTCCAATAAATTGTTTAAGTTTTTCCCCTTCTTATAGATAAATTTTAGGAGTACATTCTTTTCAAACGGTAAATCAGTGAGCTCCAAAAACTTATTCCATTTGTTTCTAACAATGTGGTTACAATGTAAAATGTCAGTGTTGTATTCGGTAATAAAAATCTCATAATTATCATTATTCGTAATCTCTTTTTCAATCAATTCATGTTTATCATTAAATACCAAACCTAACACCGGGCAAAATTTTTTGCCTCTATTAGAGCTGACATCCTGCCTGATGTTAGCCAAAAGGTCCTCAGGATATCCTCTTTCTCTAAAAAGAGCATCTAAAAAAATCACATTCTAATTCATAATCAGTATCATTAGAAGTCGTTTTACTAGCACAAATGTACTGCCCCCTTACCAAGCTCTTTTTTTGAAAAAGGAGGTATGAGCTGTTAAAATGCAAGAAGGAGATGGAATAAGTGTTTTTTCTAAAAATTCTGGATTTAATATTCCCGTTTTCTGTTGTATCAATCAGTACATCTAGAAATTGTAAAGTGTTCTGGGAAATATAAGTAAAATGCAAGAAATTGGTGGTGGTCTCTATGTAGACTAAAAACTCCTGTAACTTCTCATCTGACCCCACCCAGAACAAACAAATATCATTCAAGAATTTTACATATTGTAACCAATACTTTTTAAATTCAGATTCAAGGATGAATTTCTGCTCCCACCAAGCCAATACAATATTGGCGTAGGTGGGGGCACAATTGGCCCCCATCGCTACGTCCTTAAGCTGATGGAAAAATTCTCCCCCAAAATATATAAAATTATTGTGTAACACTAACTCCATCAGGTAAAGAATCAAATGCAAGTCATTGGTGGAAGCCTTACATCTCTCAACCAGAAATTCCTCTAACCACTGAAGTCCAATACTGTGGGGATGACAGTAAAAAGATCCTTAATATCAATGGTTACAAAAGTCACTAATGAGTAGTTTTCCTTGGGATTAATCCCCTTCAAAAATTCCCAGGAATCTTTGAGAATCTGGGTGTTGGTACCCCATAAAGTCTTGAGTTTTACATCAAGGAATTTAGCCAGGGGTGCCGTTTTAGATCCGTCAGCTGAAATTATTGGTCTCAGGAGTGGGTTATCAGAATCCTTGTGTACTTTGGGTATACCAAATATCACAGGCAGCCTAGGTCTGTTGTTGGTTAAGTAATGCAGGTCGTTAAGATCAATAAGCCTGTCTAACAGTAAATCATTTATTGCCAAATCAATTTTTTTATAGGCTATATTAACCTCATTTTTCGATACTCTCCTGTAGGTGTCGGAATCTCCCAATAAGTGTAACATCTTTCCCTCATACATCAAAATGTTCATGATAGCTGCACCACCCCCTTGTCTGGTTTCATAACCCGGACATTACAGTCTGTCCTCAAGTTATTCAACACCTCCCCATTCATTCATATCCATGTTGTACTTTCTATATTGTGATTTGTCTGATTGCCACTGTCTGATAGTATTATTAACCAGCACTTCAAAGTTTTTTAACTGAAGATGTATGGAAGAGTGAAAAGTACTTTTCTGTTTCAAACTCTCCCCTTCATGGGGTTGTTTAACACCTTGAAATACCAATGCAAGGTTCATCTTTCGCAAAAATAGTTTAAAATCTAACAAAAATTTACTTGTATCCCCTCTGGAATCGAGGATAAACTTGAATTCCTTGGCCAGTAATTTAAAGTGATCCACAGTTAATGTTACGTCACTGTAATTAAAAATGTTAAAATTATTGTATGTATGCATGTATGGCCCCTTCTTGGTGAATAACTACCCTCAGGGAATCTAATAGTTCCCTCTCTTTCCCTGGCATCCTCCCCACCTCATCCCTCAAGCAAAATGCAGGGGTAATATGAAACTTTCTTATTCAAGTTCCTCTCAGAGCGGCGAGGCAGGGGTATCTCTAAAGGGTCTTCTCTAAAATTGTCCATTTGGTCATGCCCCTCCCCCACCTCGGCATGATGTTCTGCTTCCATCCCCTCCCTCTGAGGGCCTTCAACCCATGATTTTTGTCTAACAGTCCCTTTAGGGTCAGGATAACATGTTTTGTCCCTATATTCCTTTATATCCCTTTCCAATTTTTTTGTCTTCCTCTTCACATTCATATTACATTTGTCATCAATAGTCTCTAAGACCTTAAAGTAATGTACTTTCTCACCTTCTACAGTAAACAAAAGGTCTGAAGTAATATGTTTGTTGAGCAAGTCAATCCCTTCACGTAGAACCGCCATACTGGCTTTGTTCTGTTTAATTGCAACCCTTACAATGTCCAATCCACATTTATTAAAATTTTCTAATAATTCCTTATGTAGATCAGACCCTTTTGTAACATTGTTGGGGTATTTGAAGACCCTAAGGCCTTTGGGTACAGTTTCTTTTTTGAAACATTCATTATCAATTTGTAATGATTTAAATCTAAACAAATTGGAAAATTTATTTAAGGAGTTTCTGAAAGTATCAGGTTCAGCAGTCACCCCTTTTCCCTATCACAAACATCAACATTGTTAAAATTGTTAAAAGATTTGTGATCGAGCCACACTTGAAAATTCCCATTTCGTAAAAGTCTCTTTGGTTATTATGTACAAGCAAACAGTCACCTTGTTGCAAGTTAGAAACTCTCATGTTCTCAGTCCTGTGCTCATTCGAGCTTCCTCCCTTAGTCTGTGAAAAAAGGGCTTTCGGTGTGCCAGTGTCCCCAGCCCCAGTCGCCTGGGTTCCATCGTTACTGTTGACATAATTTAGGGCAGCCTCATCACCGAGCCCCTGAGTTTCCAAACAACGCTGCTTGTTCAAAAACTGTTCAATCCTTCCTGGTTTGCAGGTGGGAAGGAACCACTGAGCATCAGCCCTATCGATTGGCTAATGGGTGTGAGTATGTCTAACAATTGCGACAGCTGTCCAACAAGTTTGCGAGTTTCCCCTAAATAGTCTCTCCTCTCCTCCGCTTGTCAAGGGGAACAGGCTGCATTCTCCATCTCCCAACGTGACACAAATAATCAAAGAAAGAGAGATATATGTTCCACAGCAGTCACTAATAACCAGAACAAGAAGTGGAACAAAATGGAATAGCAAGCCAGCACTGTGAGAATCCACCAAACACTTTATTAACGCTACCGAGTTCACATGTTTTCGTTTAAAAAAGACTTCATCAGAAATACACCCATTAACAATGTCCTTTTGCTTATATACACTTAGGTTTTCATGACACCAATCATAAACCTTGTCTAATTAATCAGTAAGTGATGTAAAAATGTCCTCAATAGTAAAATGTACTACACAGTTTGTTGTAAAGCATCATTTATAAAGCATTTTAAACTAAGCCCTAAGAGTTCCATAAAATAATTTCTTACTATCCCTGACTTTCCTGAAATTTTTCAGTTTCAGAAGCTGACTTAACAATGACATTACCCTCACTGGGGTAATAAATGACCTCCATGTAGTTAGAGCAGTGTTTTTACTCCTCCTGGGTTCTGCTTGATCTTAGTGGTACGTGACCATGTGGATCTCAAAGTGTTGATCAAACACCTTTATCCCTATTGTCTTTCTGCCAAAGTCTGATTTGTATGCCTTTTACCTTTCAGAATGATTGCAGAGACATGTGTCTGAGATTATATTTACAATTCAGTGTATTTGTTAATCTTGTAAACCCACCCAGTATTAGTGCTTCATGTCAGGGGTGACCCAGAAGTACTGCTTGCTCAGAACACACATGGCAGGCAAGTGGTGACTAAGAGAATCAAACCCAGAATGATAGGAAGAAGCTTGTTATAGCTCTTACCATTAATACTCTACATCTTCCTTAGAACACCCTCTACATTGCATTGCTCTTCAGGATACTGTCTGTGCTCTGCTTTTGTTTGCAGTATGAGACTTTCTTTTGATGAAATCATTAAAGGAAGGGTTTGGATTATCATTGTCTTTCTGATGATACCAGTTGTACCTCTTAACTCAATCAACTGCTTACTGTTAGTTTTTGGCTGACTGGCTCACTTACCTGTCTGAACCCGCTCCGTTCGCCCTATGGGTTCACTCTGCTCCCCTACCCTGCCCCCAATTCCCACCCGCCCCAGCACATCTACATTTATACCTAGCAAACACCTCCTACCAAACCTACTATCCCATCACAGTTCTCTTCCAATTACCCCTCCCCCTATTCTCTAATCAGAGAAAACTCCACCTCTCTTTCCCCTCCCACTACTACTCCTCACACTACAATTTTCCTATACCCCTATATATACTCATTCTTCCATTATCCTTGCCTACAATATCTAACTCTCTCCATTCACTTCTAGGCCTTCCCTTCTCAACTAGCATTCCACATTATTCTTCTCTTCACTGTACATTACCCTACCCTATCCTAACATGCCCTACCAACTCCCCTCAACTATTCAACTCCCTAGCTCCCTTCTCATCTTACTAATACCTCTGTATCCTGCTACTTCTTACTCCCATAATGCTCCTCCATTCCTCCCTCCTACTCAAACTATCCCTAACCCCCAACCACAACCTCTCCAACTCCCTCACTTTCACTCCATATCCTCCTCCCTTATTCCACCCATCCTATTGCATCATTTTCATCCCAAACTATTCTATACCTCAACTAAAACTCTCTCTCTGAAACTTCTGCTAAACCCTAACAAATACCTACTATACAAACCTTGCAGACCAAAACTTATCACCTACAATGTCCTAGCCTTATCTGGAGACATTCATCCTAACCCCGGGCCCTTGCCTCAGCACAAACTACTCCATCCCTCCACCCTCTTCCTCACCTACAACAAATAACACTCCCCACCCTTTCTCTTCTCCTCCCACTTCCCCCCTTAGCACTCTGAAGATCTTCACTATCAGTGCCCAGAGCCTTAACAACAAATGTCACCATGTACAAGCCTGGATTAATCACAATCAACCTGACATCCTAGCCATCTCGGAAACTTGGCCAAAACCCCATATCACTGACTCTGAAATATTACCTCCTGGTTACCATATCCTCAGAAGTGACCGTTTAAACAAAAAATGTGGAGGCTCTGCTCTAATTTACTCCAATCTTCTCTCTCTAATTCCTCTTCAAATCCCTACCCCTAATTTCAAAAATTCCGAAATCACAGCAAGCCTTCTCCGATTAAATAAACATAAAAATATCTGCTTCATTTCCTTATACATCTCCCCAGGCAACAATATCTCCACCGTTGAAGATATTCTATACTGGACCTAAACTCAAATAAAATATGAAACCTATATTCTAGGTGATGTCAATATCGACTGGAATAAAATTAACGCACCATCCCCCTCACTTTCCATTAACCTTCTAAACTTCACCCAAGTAATCTCTTCAACTACTCGCCCTAACAAAAATCACCTCCCAGGGTCCATCTTAGATTGGATTCTAGTCTCCCATCCAAACAAAATCACTCTCTGTGGCACTATCCCTGACACCTTCAGTGACCATCTCCCTGCCTTCATCCATCGATCAAGTAGCTCCATCCAACACCAACATCTCTACATTCAAACTCGTAACCTCAGCAACTTCAACCCCTTAATTTTTTCTAACATCTTTAAACAAATTAACTGGCAACCTGTAAATACCCTCCCACTCGACAATGATGTTGAGCATTTTAACTCTATCTTCCTAGATACTCTTAACTCCCTAGCCCCCCTAAGAAATAAGCAAATCAAAACTAATTCTGCACCATGGCTGACCAAAGAAACTAAACAAATTATGCATCACAGAGACAAATCCTGGAAGCTTTATCAGAAAAATAAATTGTCCTCTACCTTACTCCTATATACCCAACTCCGCAACCAAATAAAAAAACTTATTACAAAGGACAACAAAAACTACTATAATAAACTCCAGTCCAATAACAATAAAAACCCAAAACAATTCTGGAAATCAGTCAACTCCCTACTTCATCCTGGATCATAAAACAACCCTTGCCCTGACCCTAATCTGTCCGACAGTGAACTGAGCTCCCACTTCAATACCTTCTTTACTGAATCAATAGCTAAGCTAACCAAAACATTCCCAAATAACAATCCACCTAACTCCCTTTTCACTTCACCCAACAACCCAAACAACAATCCCCTCAATTTCCATCTCAAACCTGTTTCCACCACTTTTATAAAAATCTTCTATCCAAGCTAAAGCCATGCTCTAATGCCCCTGACAACAATTCCCTCTTGCTTCCTCAAACATGCAGCTGAAGGTATCGCTCTCCCAATTAGTATTCTGATTAATAGATCCTTAAATGAGTCATACGTACCAAAACTCTGGCATTCAGCCTACATCCTACCTCTTCACAAAGGAGGCAAAAATACCACTATTTCTAACTTCCGCCCCATCACCCTACTCTCTCCAGTATCTAAAATTCTAGAAGAATGTGTCCACCACCAACTTTTACCTTATCTAATTCAAAATCACCTCCTAACACCCACCCAGCATGGCTTCCGTCCTGGCCGCAGTACCATAACTGCCCTATTATCCTTCCTAGAAACTGTCAATCAAGCACAAGACTCTGGACTCATTGTATCGACAGTACTGCTAGATCTTTCAAAAGCCTTTGACACCATCTCCCACACTCACCTTCTTCATCATCTGGCTAATCTCAATCTCTCCCCAAATACTCTTTCCTGGTTCTCCAGTTACCTATCTGATAGATCTCAAGCAGTCAAATGGAAGAACTCCTTCCCTTCCTTCTTGCCTACACCTACTGGTGTTCCTCAGGGGTCCATCCTTGGACCCATGCTTTTCAACATCTTTATAAATAACCTTCACACCTTCATCCCGGACACCACAGTCATCCAATACGCTGATGACTCTACCTTGGTCTGCTCTGCCCCAAACTTTCCTAAACTACTGACCAAAACCCAATTAGCCTTTACCACTACAGAGAACTGGATGCACCAAAACCACCTTTCTCTCAACTCCAATAAATCCAAAATACTATTTTTTCTCCCCTCCAAGGTTTCCTCTTTGGACAAAAACACTTTCAATGTCATAAGCCAAACTAACACTGCCATTGAAGTAGTCCCCTCTGCAAAACTCCTTGGCATTACCATAGATGAACATCTCAAATTTGATCTTCACATACAGCAAAACATAAAGAAAACCCACCAAAAGCTTTTTTTGCTATATAGGAACAATCACTTTCTTTCCATCTCCACTAGGCATACCCTGGCAACCACCTACCTCCTACCCTACCCTTCTATATGGAGCCCCTCTTCTAACCAATGTGTCTGTTACCAACACCTCTAAGCTCGAAGCTTGCTATAATAAGATCTCTAAATTTGCCACCAAATCCAAAACATCAACTCACCACTGCCTCAGCCTTCACTCTCTGAACTGGTTAGAACTCCCTAACCACCTAGACTATCTACAACTAACCACTGCTCACAAACTAATATTCTCCCCTGATAAATGCCCAGCCTTAAAGGACATCCTTCCTCCATACATCCCTAACAGATCACTGAGATCAGAACACCAAAACCTAATCTCCATTCCTAAACCCAAACAACCCACTGGCCAGCTTTTACTCTCCTTTTCTCTAGGTAAAAAATGGAACTCTCTGCCTCCTTCACTTAGGACTATACCCAACACTGAATCCTTCAAAACTCAACTTTTTCTTCACCTATCTTCCAAATGGAAATGCTCCTGCTTTCACCCCACTTAAAGTCTAGGGACTCCCCACTAAGCTCTCCTTACCCCCACTCCACTATACTCTCATACTTACTCTTATTTCTCAAAAGATCCAGAACTAGCAGACTTTAATAGACTCCAAGCATGTAAATATTCTTTCATCAAAAAAAAAAACCACTCTGTCGTCAAGTTGTTAAACTGTCTCATAATGTGTATTACACTCTGCAACTCTCGAATGTATGAACCCTACTCTTGTATTTCACTTTGTAACCTTTAGTTTCTATTTTGCAACCTATACTGTATGGTATTTCACTTTGCAACCTTTATTTGCATTTTGTAACCTATATTGTATTATACTGTTCATGGAGCGTTTCTCCCCGGGCCTCCACTGAAAATGGGCACTTCTTGGCTGAGTGGACTTCCCCGGTAATCAAACTGAAAATAAATAGAATAAATAATATCCACAAGGAATAATAACAATGCATTGTATAGGTATTCTTTTCAATAGTGCATTCTTTTCAATCTTACCTTTAAGCATTCCTGTGACTAGCACTTTCTCTAATACCTGCTGGAAAGCACTAGGAAGCCTTAAACTCATACAAACACTGAACTCTCCTTGTTAACAAGGAGAAATTAATAGTAGGCACTAAGCAGCCTATAATTGCAAAGTACCTTGCTAAGGAAACAGCTCCTATACTTTACAAAGAAAAAAAAAAAGCCCCAAACCAGGCATGTCCAAGGGTCAGCTTCCGGTGATTTCTCCTGTCCACCTGGTGAATCTGGGCATACTGGGGCAATGCAGCAATTGCCTCATGTACACAGACAACCCTCTCCTCCTACCACCCAACACTACAACCTGTGAGAGATGCACTTACATAGCCAAAATGGAAGCAAAGCTCTCTCCACCCAAGATTGTGCTAAATAGTCAAGAGGAGAAGGTTAACACCCACACAACACCTCAAGCAACACATAGCCCTTCTAAACCCGCACCACCAACACCCACATATAGCAACACTAAATCCACATATGCAGAGACCCTTAACTGTAACCAGCCCAAGCAACAAAGACCTCTGAAGCTGAAACGCAAACAAACACCCATCACAACCAATGTGTCACATAGTTCACAACACCAGTGTGCCACCCAGCAACAGCATCTAAGGCAAGACAATGTACCTAACACTTTAGTCATAGGTGACTTTATAGTCCGGCACACTGATGTCCCTCTCACCAGGTTGAATAAGGAGAAAATTACAGTCAGCTGCCTGTCGGGTGCCAGGATCCGCCACATAACGCATGCACTCAAGTCACTCCACAACAAGTACAAATATGACTCTGTCATTGTCCATGTTGGAGTGAATGACTTGAGACGTACCTCCCTGGACTACATGAAAAGAGACATGGAAGAGCTCTCGGATCATGTGGCCCAGGCAGGTATGACCCTAGCCCTGAGTAGCATCCTGCCGTCGCCCAGAATGATACCACAATATAAGGATAAAATGATTGACTTCAACAATTGGCTAAGCTTATGGTGTCATTCAAAGGGGATCCAGTATCTGTCTGCCTGGAATGACATGATTGACAGACCCCGATGCTTTGCCAGAGATGGTCTGCACCTGTCGCCCCTTGGATTCAGGTTACTGGCTAAGGCTCTTGCTACCCCTATAGTGCCTTTTTTAGGCAAACTTCAAAGGACAAAACCACCACTGTAACAGGTACAAGCATGCAAAATCTGAAGGTAATGCTACTCGATGCTAGAAGTCTAAACCTCAAAATGCACTCTCGAGGCACTCCTAAAAATGGAGAACATCGATATCTGTGCAGTAACTGAGACCTGGTTCAAGGCTCCAGAGAGCACCCCTGCAATACCAGGCTACAACTCTTACCACACTTTTCCGCCACCAAACCAGGACGGAAACACTAAAGGTGGAGGAGTGTCAATATTCACCAAGGATATTCACACCACCAGGCTAGTTGGCCAACACAATATGTCTGAAATTCTCCAAGTGCAACTAACACTAGGTAAGACTGCAATCCAAATTGTAGCTTGCTACAGATCCTCCACCATACCCCAAGATTCTCACTACGCCTTTCTAAACGTACTGGAAAATATTAAGATAGAACCAAACACCCTAATACTGGGTGATTTTAACTACCCTGCCATTAACTGGGAAAACTACTCATGTCCCAACACCTTTGCGAACGGTTCTTGGAATTCATAAATTCCAACGCCCTGGATCAACTAATCCATAGTCCCACTAGGGGCTCCAATATCCTAGACCTGGTCATTACCAACATGGGAAATCAATGCTCCATACCTATGGTCACCCCCTCGTTAGTCAGGTCTGTCCATAAGCTAATCACCCTTAACATCCACATCCCCCCCCCACCCCCAGTAAAGAAACCACCATAAAAACTTCTCCAAAGCCAACTTCATGCTACTCAAGTCAGAAGTGACAAACTTCATGACACCCATGCAGACGGAACTGAAAGTTCAACTGCTGAATCCTACACTAAGGCACTGTACGAGCACATCCACTCATGCATGAATCGTGCCATCCCAAATAGAACCAAAATGTTCTCATCCAAAAAAGGAAGCCAATCTGGTGGTCCCCTGCCATAAACAAACTTTACAACAAAAGGAAGAAACCTTTGCAGAAAAGAGGAAAATCCCAGGATGTAAAAAACTCCCTTACTAGCCTCAGTAAGAAACTGAGATGCCTCATAAAATCCTCCAAAGCTAGTTACGAAAATAAAATTGCCAAAGATTCCAAAGACAACCACAAAGCATTCTATAACTATGTCAAGAATCTAAATGGCAATGCTCAGATCTGCTCTGAGCTAAAACAGAATGGCATTAAATATACTGATCCGAAGGATATTGCCAATATCCTGGCAGATCGATTCAGTGCCAACTTCACCCCCTCTCACCCCCTAAATGGCCCATCTCAATACCGGAAGATTGCCAAATTCCAGTAATAACGGCCACACAGGTACAAAATGCACTCTCTAAAGCCAAGAATACAGCATCCATGGGACCAGATGACATCCCGGGCTGTGTACTACAAGAACTACAATATGAACTGGCACCTCACCTAGTGTCATGTTTAATCATAGCCTCACCTCAGGTTTCGTGCCCACTGAGTGGCGCAGAGCTACAGTTATCCCAATCCACAAGGGGGGATCCACGTTGGATCCCAGAAACTACCATCCCATCAGTCTGACAAGCCTTATCTGCAAGGCCATGGAGCGTATTATCATGGAACTTATAAACAAAGACATTGGCAACCTTCAAACACTGGACCCCACCCAGTTTGGGTTTGTGAAGGGCCGATCTTATCTCCTGAACCTGATTGACTTCTTTGAATCAGTCTCCAGAGCCATGGACAAGGGTAGGGTGGTCCACACAGCCTATCTAGACCTTGCCAAGGCCTTTGACACCATCCCCCACTCTGGAATCATAGATAAACTTACTAAGTTGGGCATTAATCCGTATGTCACCCAATGGGTTGCTAAATGGCTTACTGATAGAACCCACACTGTAAAAGTAGCCGACTCCAAATCCAGCTCCAGACAAGTGACAAGTGGAGTACCTCAGGGTTCAGTCCTGGGCCGCTCTTGTTTGGCATCTACTTCTCTGAAGTACAGGTCAACACTAAGGGACTCTGGCTAACAAAGTTTGCAGATAACTGGAAACTGGGAGCCATTATTGAATCCCCAAATGATGTGTATACTCTACAAAAGGGCCTTACAGAAACAGATGCTTGGTGCCAGAGCCATGGGCTCAAGCTCAATGCCAAGAAATGTATTGTTATCCCCTTTGGGAAAAAACATGTATCCATGAATTACCATATAGGTGGCAGTACACTAAACACAGAAAGTGTGATAAGAGACTTAGGGACACAGGTGGACAGTGGTCTCACCTTCGATAACCACATCGCCACAACAGTCAGGAAATCCTTCTATGTGGCACACCTCATCATGAAGGGCTTTTCATCCAGAAAAAAGGAGGTCATTGTCCCACTGTACTCATCCCTCATTAGACCCATTATAGAATACAATGCCCCATTTGGTATGTACCTCTCAAGACATCTGCAACAACTGGAAAGGCCTCAGAAATACCTCACTAAAAGAATCGCAGGCCTAAAGCAGATGCCCTACGCTGACCGCCTTAAAAAACTCCAGCTATACTCTGTCTCATATCGTCTACTCAGAGGCGATCTCTGCTTAACATACAAGGCCATGTCAAACCCAGAGCCGTTGGACATGCTACACTTAAAGAAATCCCAATCCCTCAGAGCTACACGCTCCAGGGATCTAAACCTTGTCATCACAATAAACAAAACATGCTGGAGGGATAGGTTCCTGACCTAGAGACTCCCCAGACTCTGGAATAGATTGCCCATACATGTAAAGCAGAGTGCCTCTTTGGACCTCTTCAAGAGGAACCTTGACGATTGGATGGGAGAAAGGAAATTCACCCCAGGGATCACGTCAGTCACCCTGCTAGACAGGGGTCCAGGAAAGTAAATAATGTGGGAAGAAATAGCCAGGGAATTGTTATGGCTAGGCTTGTATAGGCCCTAGGGCTGATAGCCTAGTACCAACCTATGAACCTATTCTTTAGTTTGTAAGAATTTCCAAGGGTTCCATTTTGGTATTTTAGAGAAAGTTTTAGTTAACCCTGGGGGGGGTTGTTATAGAAATTTAAATGGAGAAAAAGAGGTAAAGTGGCAAATTAAGCTGCAGGCAGGTCAGGGCTTTAGGTTAAATGAAGTTATTTCTGTAAAATCCCTGCTAATTAAGAGAGCTAGGGACAAAAGGTTATGTTACAATTTTTATAATGCATTAGAATTATTTCAAATGTTTTAACATGTTTTAAATGGTTTAAATGTTTTTAAAATGTATACATTTTTGTATATGGTGATGGTCTTTAAATGTATTTATGTGGTGATGATGTCACTAATACATTGGGCTATATATGTAGGATTCTGCAGAAGGCATGTATTCTGATGAAGTCCCCGTTTTGAGGGGATAAAAGCACTTATTGAATACTTTTAAATTGTGTTAATAAAATAATTGTCACCTATTAGCAACTTAAAAACAGTGCTGGTACCAGATTGGGAAGACTAGCTCAGCTCATGTTCTTTATTTACGTATTTGTAGAAAGCAGTTCAGCCTTTGTTGGTTCAGTAGACACACTCACAAACATTTGTCCCTAACTGGTTCACCTTTATGTATGCATTACACTAAAGTGTTTGTGCTTTTGTTGGACTGCAGCTGAAGTTGTATTTTGTTTCATGAATTCAGTGGGACTTTATACAGAGAAATGTGTCTTATGTACACAACCCTGATCCAGCATCGATCATCAGTAGCAAGATGGTTTCCAGAACTTTTTCCTATTTGACCCTGATTTGTAACAGTGCCATCCAAGTACCTGCTACCCGAAACTCTCTAAACAGATGCTAGGTTATCTATACTGGCATGTTCTTTGCTCGTTTTACACCAGTATCTTCTGTCCTCACTTACAGTATGTACCAGTTACTCCCATGCCCTTTTAATGAATAACACAAGCTTTTAGTTCAGCAACAGGCTATGTATCCATTGATATCCATCTTTCCTTTCTTACTGCTGATAGCAAAAGGTCAAGCAACATTGGCCTTATAAGGTCATGGCACCTGAATATACCTGAACAGTCACATTTCATTACTTAATTTTGGGGTGACTGACAAATTCTGATTATTTTTTAGCCTTTGAGATGATTGGGATTTAAAACAATATACTTACAGCATAATAAGGGGCAGAAGGTTATGTAAAGGAAAGGGAAAGCCATAATTATCTTTCCTAAGGTTACAATCAACAGCTGTGTGTTTAGGGATATTGTTTGCCATTTGTGGGTAAGTACTGAAGGAAATGACGTAAGGCAGCTTTGGCTGCATTTCTCTTCTGTTGAGTTGTTATTTACATATCATTATGCATGTAATAATCAGGTTATATGACATATATCTTAGACATGTTGGTCCCAATGTGTTTTTTAAAGTAATAGACACTCTTTTGGCCATTGGAATGACCTTTTGTATCAGGTCTCTAGTGGTAAGCCACACCATTAGAGTAAATGACTTGAACAGTAAAGGTTAGACATATGTGAGGTTTTTTTTTTCATATAAAGGAAGAAAAGTAACAGTGTTATATAAATGTAACATGTAAAGAATTCCAATGATCTAATGTACATATCAACTTGAAAATACATATAGATGCTTATACTGAATCTTTGTCATTGTGTAAAAAGTTAAAATAAATGAACCAGTACAAGCACATATATTTAAAGTATTTATGACATTTACAGTGACTCTCTAAAATATTTTACTGTCTAATTTTCAGTTCTGAGGTGACTAATGCAGAAGGTTCCAAAACAATGCAAAAAGTTTTGCTGGATGGCTTTCTCTACAACTGTGTGCTTACTGAACACAAAACCACTAAAACTCATTTCAGTCATGTTTTATTCCTCACCATAGTACTGCTTCCATGTTGTCTAAGGTCTTAGGGGATTTCTGAAAAAGCTTTGGAGGGGGGAAGTTATGCAGGAGCTACGTTTATTGATCTTTTGAGACCGTAGTATATTACCGGAGAAGATGGATGCTCTGGGAGTCAGCAGCCTTGAAAGTAAATGGTTTACAAGTTATTTGACTAATAGAAAACAAGAGGCTGTTCTGGATGATTTCATTTCTGATGAACGATTTGTTACTCTAGGAGCTTTGCATGGATTAGCTCTGGGCCCTTTTTTATTAACCTCCACGAGAGTGATTTTACCCTGTTCATGTCTGGTGATTTTTTTTTCGCATGTATATGCAGATGACTTGGTTTTGTTTAGATGCAATTTAGATATGTTGACTTCAGTGAAATATGCTCAGAGTTTATGCTTCACATTTTCATTATTTTGAACTAGATCGGCTGACTTAACTGTGTTTATAACAAAACTGTTGGTTTGCACTGAAAAAACAAAAAACAAGAACAACCAAGTCGGCTACCCCTTTTGATAGCAGTATCACTCAGAATGAGTCTAATAGTTTTTAATCAACCTTATCCAGAAGACTTGAGTTTGAGTCTTCTGTTTGCCATTTGCACAGTAAGTGAGCCACAGTAACTCATTTAACCAAGCCAGTGTTTCTAGATCAGTCCCAAAAGCAGTCTTATCTGGTTAACATGCAAGAATATTAAATGTATCTGGATTTAATAATTTGGGTTACTGTGTTTAAAAATTAATGTGGGATATAAAGCATATAGCTGCTGCTATTGTAGGCAAGCATGTTTTGTAAAATTGGAGAATTACTAATTTCTATATATATTTACATTTGGTTGCTGTGTTACTGTTACTTTTTATTATTGCTGCTTCTGAAATATGGTTTTACAGTCTTTGGCTACAAGCTATGTATTTATTTCATCCTGCTTTGTGTTGTAATCGATTGCTACACTGCATCTTGAGATCAGATTTTAATGCTCATCATATTATTTTTGCAGAACTTTGGGATGAAGTATATATATTGTCTGAAAGACGAGTGATATATTATGCATTTTTGTGACTCATATTAGATTTAACTGTCATATATTATTGATATGTTTCCTGAAGAGTATTTTGTAAGACATCCTCTTCATTCAGAAGTCTCATATAGCTCTGCATTGCTTTTTGTCAGGACAGTCAAGGTGATCAAACCTTTTTTTTTCAGTGTAAGTGAAATGGAACTTGTTACTTAATTTTTTAAATGTTGTGTAATAGCTTTTAATTACATTACATTAGGGTAAATGCCAGCATCTGTTACAGTTTTGGGCAAGGATTCAAGAATATCAGGCTGAGCATTATGAATAACTGGCCTGTGGATGTCCACAATGTTGAATGCTCATTGAAGGACATGGGGTGAAGTAATGTGGGGCAATATAGCCTGGCATGGGATAGCATTGCAGGCCTGTGACTGGCACAGTACTCAACCAGGCCACTCAGTGCAGTGCTTCTGAAGTGTAGCTCTTGAATAATTGTGCACATCATGTGCGTTGGGTACATAGTGCCAGATCGTACTGTTATGGAGGATAAGGGGAGTAAGGTGGAGGTTTTTGTCTTCCATGTCACAGTGGATAGGATAGGTAGTAAATGGAGACATTCATTGTTGTCACATTGTATGGAACAGCTGTTTACAGGGCTGATCACTGCTTGATATGGAAGAAGTGAGCTGTGAGGAGCACTTATCATTGCCAGATGGGGTAGAAATAAGCTGGATAGGGTTTCATCCCGTGGCTTCACTCACTGGCTTGCTGGAGTTGGGGGTTGCTGGAAGTTCTGTTGCTGTTAAAGCAGGACAATGGGCAAAATGCTGTCAAGGGTGTTCTGTAGGCTTATTTTTTATTATATATATATATATAATCCCCCCCCCCCCCACATTTACTGCTCACACTCCTTTGATGGTGATTTGTTCAGGAATGTCCTATTACTTTCAATAGTAGTATTCTGCTTAGTCTGTAGTTAGGCACATCCTGGCTTGGGATTCACCACCATGGCTTTTATGGCCTACAAAAGCCCAGCGCAAGGGATCTGCATTAGCCATTAAAGGATGCGGAATCTTGAACTTGATTTAGCCACTGTATCTCGTAAAGTTTATTTATTGTATTTATTTTTATATATGTCTGTCCTGTAAATTGGGTGCACATGTCTTCTTGCAGATGAATAATTTTGCTTAACTGAACTATTCTTGAAGATGTATTCTTGCAATCTTAAATAAAATGAAACTGAACAAACAGCCTGGTTCACTGGGAAGATATCTTTCTCAGAGCTTTCATGGTCGTGGGTTTATCCCTGAGCACTGTTCACTATCTCTGTGGAGTATGCACATGTTCTTGTGTGTCTGCATGTGTTTTCACTGGTTACTCTGGCCTACTATCACCTCCCAAATGATTGCATGTTAATTGGCTATGGATCTGTTCATTTTTTTTGACAACTAATTGAGCATAAACTCCTCAAATTTAAGATGTCAAGAAGATCAACCCATTGTTAAATCTGCTAGTCAAGATACCGACCCTCTCTACTCATGAATTAAGCAATCAGTATGTTCCAGATTACTAAAACAAACATTTCTTGCAGGAGTCCTGCAACCCTGCTACTTAATGTGATACTGAAGCAGAGTTAACAAGAGAGCTATGATCTTTTTATACAGAACTGTTCCCAGTTCACTTGCTGGTGTACCAATCCATTATGATGGTTGACCAAACTAAACCTGATGACAGAGCTGTAGCAAATGAATTTGGTACTCTGGGAAGTGCACTGGTTTAGAAGTACCCCAATGTCTAGAAGGGATCCAGTTTTCTCCTGCATCAAGAAATCATATCAACAATAACAACTTTATACTAGTCTAGCTTTGCCCTCCCCCATATAGTGCTGTTTTGGCAGTGGTGATTAATACTGACTATCCTTGCTGAGAAGGTATGGTATGTCCTTTGCAACCATGACCACTGGTAATGGGTCAGTAGTAGAATGACAGGCTAATTTATTTTACCATCTGTACTCACTAATGCTGCACCACTTTCTTGTAACACACAAATGCATATTTTCTTCTTTTTCAAAATGTTTAAAGTCGCACACCTTCAAGCAATGTAAAATATGTAAGAATGCTAGTAATAAAACATAATAATAATAATAATAATAATAATAAGCAATTACTCCTACACATGTTTCCTTTAGCTAGAAACTAAATTCCTTTTATGAGTAACCATTTCAAGGTGATCATTTAAGGTAAAGTTATAAAATTCTTATGTTTTGTATTTATTCTGAGAACAGTGTGAAGGTGGGGAATACACTGCTCAAAACATCTCTGTAAAGATGGCTGCAACCCACCTTATCAGTGCTATGCATTATTCATCTTTCTGTATAATGGAGTCTGTGGGATGGGTGGATGAAATGCAATAGGAAGGGACAAATACAACAATTATACAAGGAGAAAAAGAGGCACTCTGGGTTCATGTGGAGGTTTGTAATGTCAGTACAGATTTCAAAGGAGGATTATACCCAATGCCTCCTTTGAGGAGGAAGGGGCAAGGAAGTGACAGATGGTAGCCTAAGGATGGCAGAGACATGGCAGTTATAGCTGGTTGGTGGCTTTGATATACTAGAAGATATATGGGACATCCTGACTGTGACCATATCAAAGTGCTGATCTGCATATGAATCATTACAGGGCAGCCTGAAAGAACTTAACTTAGAGCATACTCGGGAAGTAGTAGTCTTGGACCTTGCATTCTTAAATGGTGAGAGAGAGAGAGAGTCTGAGGCCTAGAAAATGGCAGCCATTTGGGAACAAGTGTCAGTGCGGGCCACCGTTTACTTAACTCGGAGGTTAGCACAATCAGAAAGTGAGAGTTTTGTACTGAGGAGCACAACCTCTGGCAAATGAGGTAGTTCCCCAGAAATGCTGTGGCAAAAGGGCAAAGTGGTACATTGAAAAAACAATGACAATACTTCATTACTGCCGTCACTATAACAACAAGCTTTTGAGTGAAACAAGTGTGCTGATGAAGAAAAAAGACAAAACTGCTGTTCATTGTGTTGATGCGAAAAAGTTGAGGGCTGGAAAAATGTAAACCCTACAGAACACTTGATGCAATGCACACAAGGGAATTTAGAGAAGACAGGAAAAGAAAATCACATTCAACGCCAGAAGTCTAAATCTCAAGATGCAGGCACTCACACTTCTCAGTAGTATGAAGATCGATGTGTCTGTGCAGTAACTGAAACCTGGTTCAAGGCTCCTGAAGTACACTCCAGCACTACCAGGCTATATATCATGCATTTTTTTTGCCCTCAGTTCAGCCGAGACCACAAAGGGAGGGGTTTGTCCATTTTCAGAACCTACACCCTACCTCTCTCGCGGGCTGCTCATCAGAAACCATCAACCATACACTTTTACATTACACAACATAGGTGCCACCACACTAATGTTATAGTACACACCCTCCCAATCCCAATCCAGAATCATCAATCTGAAAACAAAAAACACTGGGATATGAATCACACACCAAACCACCATCATATTGTGACTTCTTATTAAACCCACACATAGACTGCCCACTATTCTAGCCCCCCTCCTGCCCCCCTGATTCCTTTCTTTCAATTCACAAACTCAAATGCTATGGATGGTCACCTCTCCCTAGGAGAGAGGAGACTACCTGATTATCCCAAACAATTATCACAAACATGGGGTCCACACCAGATAAAAACCTCACTAGTAAGATCTGATCATAAACTGATCACGCTGGATACGTATCCACCCCCACCCCAGAACAAAAGACTACAAAAAAAAAAAAAAAAAAACTAAGAAAAAGCTGACTTTGAGCCCTCCTTGATATCAAATGAGCCTACTGGGTCTGGGTCAATGGAAACCAAAACCCAAAATGCACAAAACCAGGAAAAGCCTCTTCAGCTATCCCCAGGAAAAACCATGACAAACCCAACCAAAAGCACCCAAGACCCACCAAGGGGGCCAATGGACTGGACAGCATCTATGGGACCCGATGGTATCCCGGTTTTGCGTGTTACGTGAAACTCCAAGATGAACTAAAACCCCCTCTAAGAACTCTCATTCAATCCACCTCACTAGATATGTACCTGAACACTGAACACTGCAACACAGCAGTGGTCCTCCTCCAATTTCAACTGGCCAATTAACTACGGCCCATAACCGCCCATACCAGCCTGATGTAAGGCTATGGAAAGGCTATGGAAAGGATCATCATGGAACTCATAAATTGGATATTGGTGATCTTGATCCCACACATCCACACAGTTCGTTTTGTAAGCTGCCTGCTGCCTCTCTTGGTTGACTTTGAGACCTTTGAGACAGCCACTAGTGATAGAGAGGGCAACCACACTGCCTATTTGGCTATTTGCCTTTGACACAATACTGACACACTACCACACTCTGGCATCATCAACAGCAGCCTAATGTCAAATCCATAAATATGTAAATATAAAAATCCAAATAAAAACAGAACCCAAGCAAATTGCTTAAAATTGCTGGTCAGACTCAAAGTCTCAAACAAATCAAAAGTGGTGTCCCAGTCTAGTCTTGGGTCCACCCTGGTCCACTCCTATATTTCATTTATTCATAACATGAAAATGACACAAAGGAGGAAGTAGTTTGATGACTGCAAGATGAGCGCACTAAACTGTGGACTGTGATTCACCACACCTCATGACACAGAAACACACCAACACAGAAACTGGTCAACTGGGCCTCAAACTTTACAAAAAAATGTATAAAAAAAAATTATCATCCAAAAAGTTGTCCCCAAAAAACAAACAAAACTATCCAAACCTGAATACAGAAGAGAATACAGAAGATGTAAATCAGAGACCTGGGACTCCAACGATTGACCTGGCGATAGTGAGACAGTCTCATTGCCAGACTGGTCCCAGAAAGAATCTCATCATGAAGGCTCATCATCAAATCTCATCATCTCCATCTCAGTCCTCCATTTTCCCTCTCAATTCCCCCTCATCTCACTCCCATGATCAGCCATGTGGCTCATGCAACATGTATCTCACAGCAACTGAAAGACCCTGGCAGCAACTGGAAAGACCCTCACCAAGAGACACCAATAGGATCAAAGCTAGAAAAAATAAAACATGTCCAGAAAACAGCTAGATTAAAGAAACTCAGACTCTATTCAGTAGCATACCGCCTGCCAGGAATTGATGGACATGCTCCATCCAGGGACCAGGAATTGCTCAAAAAAAACATAGTATGGGGTGGCGTAAAGCCACATCACTGTTAGCTAGGCTTGTAAATGCCCCCCAGATAGACATGACAATAAATTAAAAAAGAACTCGGTGTTAGTGTATTTGCCCATACACTCGTTGGATCCCTCTTACCTGAGGGGACCATATGGTACCATGCTTTCCCTCCTGGGTCTTGCTGTCAGCCTCAGGGGAGTTGCTAGTAGTTCCCCAAATATGCTTGGAAACATCTGCCTCCCTTTGTTTTACTTTTCAGACTTCTTATCATTGGAATCTACTGCTACCTTGCTGGCTTCAGAGGGTGTGGTGTCTTGGCCAGCTTCCACAGGTTCCTTAAAACTCATTTATTTGAGCTATAATTTAATTACACTGGATGACTCTTATTTTAGTTTATTTTAGTGTCACCTCTCCAGTGTATGATCTTATCTCTTCCTGTGATTTATCTAATGTCTATGTAGGTGTTATTTGGCTTGCATGGTTTTGTGTGTCTTTTATCCTGTGCTTTAGCTAAAGCACCTAAAAAAAGATTGAAACTGAAAGCTATAAATGAGGTGTAGCTAACAAGTTCAAGTCTGGAAGGGTGATTAGACATTTTAATATTTTCTAAGGTGGCAAAAAATAACAGAGGGAGTGGAATGGTGCAATTAAATTAATGGGGTTGGAAGTAAAGGTCAGTAAAATAAAAAAGGGATGCAAGACGAATACATCTGTGAAGTGCTCACAAATGAGGAGAAATTTTTACCGAATCCAGCTAAAACAACTAAAGATAGGCAGACTGGTCACGGCCTTGTTACGAAGAAAGGGTCTTAGAAGACGTTCAAAAACTAGAGGTGCACAAATCATAACACCTTGACGAGATTCACCCTGTAGCTTGTAGAGAAATAAATGGTACATGAGTAATCTATCTAATTATCCTGTTTAATGAATTATGACAGGAAAGTAATGATCCTGAGTACTGGAAGAGTGGAAGGAAAGTAATGATCCTAAGTACTGGAAAAGTGACCAGTCTACTAATTTGTCAAGTAGGTTGTAGGAATAATCATGAAATCAGTTTGGAGCAAAACAGTTCTGAGTACCTGGGAGCCAGTGAACAAGAATATATCAACTAAATATATGCATGTGTTTGCTAGGTAGGTATGCTATTGGTTCAGGAGGGGAATACAATAGTTCATAGTCCAACATCATTGCACTATTGACTTTATACTTGGCTACTGCACATATTAGAACAAAGTGTCACGGTCATATTCATCATGCCTTGTTCACTATGGTATGCCACGTTTTGCAGCCTTCTGTGTTGTGAAAGGCGAAAGTGATTCACAAGCTGCTCAGCTGTGTAGCGGCTCATAACTGAGCAGTAATGGTATGTGGCGATCCTTGGGTGTACTCTGTGTAAACTAGGCCTCCGTATGTAACTGTCATCCTCATTAATATGGTGGTTGTGAAGTACAGTGATTCAGGAAGTCTCACACTGCTCACCATCTGCAAATGGTGCCTAGAGCTGTTAGCCACATTGTACCAATTTATTTAAAAAGGGTACACTAATTCCCTAACTGAACAGATTGTATGCAGCTAGAGACTGCTCAATGTGTGACTATCCATAGCTGTTTGTACTGCACATCCACCTCCTAATAGGTGTGTGCATGACATCAGAGGCATGGTAATTAGGCGGGTCTTTGAAATGCACTGTAGCGAGCAGTGCATCTCTGCCAAATTGAGAAGAGCACAATTATCATATCTGGTGTATGTCTGTGACAGCAGTCAATCGAGTGAGTACAAGAATGGCACTTTGCATAATTTTTTATTGGCACCAGAACACACATGATCATAGTAAAATAATTATTTTCAGCTGAAAGGATGTTGACCAGTACAGAAGCAATAGTCAAAACTGGGGACAGTTCTTTATAGCATTTGTATGGCTAACTTTCTAGAAGATGATTTGTATGGCTAACGTTATAGAAGATGTGGACGGAAAAACGTCTTTGCTGAGAATGTAATTAAACATATAAGAAGTTGCAACAATAACGCTGATAGAAAATAAGATTTTGTATTTGTAGTAATTTGTTTAAATGTAAGAATCGGAAATGTTCCCCAAAATATTTCTGTTGGTGGTGTAGTGTCTGTGTATAAAACTGTAAGAAAGAAATCGGTACACTAGATCTCTAAATTTTAACTTTGCTTTCTGTCATATTAGAAAAATGTGTTCTGGTTTCAAGCTAACATATAAATGTGGATTTCAAGCTTACATTGCAGTAGCCATCTTTGAAGAGCTAGCACATGTCAAATATTGCCTAGTGCCAGGGCTAAGGTCAGTGTCCAGAGCTTTTCTTGTGCAGTATCTCCAGAACTTATTTTGAATCTGACACCTTCATGAAGAGTTAGGATGATCTGTAGAAACGTTTGTACTGCTGCATGTACTGCTAAAGGTATACATTTCAAAAGCCTATCCTTTTAATAATGAGTGACACAGTGATAACAGAACAGAGATGAAGCAGCAAGCAGTTTGTAGAGTTCAGCTGTAAAACTTTGCGGTTGAATTTCATTTTCACTTAACAGCAGAAGGTCGGTTGTGTCACATCAGCTTCAAGTAATCTTACTTGACAAATACGACATGAAGAATTGTCAGGCATAACTAGCAACTACCTTTTTTCACATCTGATAAAGCACAATCATTTATATTACTATTGTTTTTTTACCAGTGTATGTAAATTGAATGTATCTGTAGTATGATTAAACATACTAAGAGGCATACCTTGCAAAACGCAAAATGTTTCCGTCCACCCAGACAAAATGTGAATGATACTCCCATAGCTGACTAAACACACCTTTGCTTTTCATAAAGTCCTTTATTTTGAAGGAAAAATGCACTAATGCAAGTATCAATTCAGAAATGAACTGGAGTTGCATACCTCATCTTTTGGCTTATGAAGTATAAACACACAGATCTGAAGACAGACGAATGTGTGTATTATTTGGTTTCATTGACTTTAAGTGACACTGAAGACAGCTTCAGGGAGCATCCTATGTAATAAGTCTGCTGCTGTCAGTATTTTGTTTTGTATGGCGGGTCAACACTGGCTGTTTGTAACAATGACTTTTAAGTACACAGGCTGGACATATACATTATTTTGAGCACATTAACCAGATGCCATTAATACTGCTTTGTAGCTGTCAGAAACAAATGTAATAAATCCCAACCAAAGGAAAATAACTTGGATGCAGTCCTGGCTGGTTGTGTGTTTCACTTATACACTGAAAGCTAGCCCTGCATTCTTTTGCTTATGTTAATAAGTTAAACTAATTTGCTCCCAGTAGTATTGCCTTTTTTCTCTCTTGCCTCAGTCTCCCCTGAAAAAAATCTGAGTCTCAGTGGGATTAACTCAGTTGATGCACTAAGAAATTAAATAAATAAATACACTTATAAATATGTGTGTATATCTAAATAGACCTTAATCATTTGACTAAAAAAAATTTAACAATTTAACATCAGTAAACTGAAGTCACTTTATTGTATAAGTCAGTTAATATGAAACAAATATATATGAGATAAGTTGTTTATTTTACCTAGTTTTCTTAGCAGTTCTTTTACAGTTGAAAGAGACTTTCTCTCCCTCATATCTCATCTAAGACTGTTTATTAAGTTTATTGTGAAATCACCAGTAAATATTTATTAATGATTTGTGCTGGTATTTGTGGAAAGGCAACATAGTTGAGTGACAGACGAACACAAAGGGGCTTGGAATTATTATTCTAATGACATTTGCAAACACACACACATGCAAGTGTATGTGTGTGTGTGTGTATATATATATATATATATATATATATATATATATATATATATACATGAGACTGTGACACTATAACAACCTGCACAAACATCAGAACACATGAGATTAGTGCCTGCATCTCACAAAATAACACTTGCTGAAAACAGAGCAAGACTGCACAAAATAACACTTACTGAAAACAGATCATAACCGCACAGATTGCAAACGAAAAACAAGCAGTCTTGTTTTGTGTTTGGTCAAGCAAAAGCAAGAGAAAAAAAAACTAACTTCAGCCATACTTAGTCTGATTAGTTTTAGGGTTCGGGAGAGGGTGTTTTATAAATGAATGCGTAAGGTTGGGACTAAGGGCAAAGTTAGGGTTAGCACACACTAGTAAGGACATGCCTTCTCCACTTTACGAATATGTGCCAAACTTGACCCTGCCACTAACTCCTAACATTTAGCTTACGAAAAACACTTTCCCTAACACTGCCATTAAACAAGAGAGAGACTTCGCACACAAACTCACATACACAGTACTAAATCTGTCACCCTTCCTAGCCTTTACCCTAACCCTAGCCCAGAAACACTCGTGCAACATACACACGTACACTCCTCCTGCCAATGCCAGACTTTGGATACATGAAACTGTCAGTGGTAGCATACACATTCCCACGTACTGTGACTGCAGACACATCTCCTACAGAAAAGGAACATTTCATGATCCTACTTTCATTAATTCCTGCTCTAAGAAAGCGCCGTTTCAGTAAATTCTCACAGCAGCAGCAACCTCTGTTGGTAAAGTTTTCATCAGAGTAAACCACAGCAATGTATCTAATATCAAATAGCACACAACTATTCCCCCTTCCAGTAGGAATATGGCATACTACTCCTAAACACGTTAAAAAGCAGAGTGACAAGGTAGAAAAATGTAAGTGTGTTATAAAAGAGATGGTGTGAAATCTATAGATCCTAATGAACTGTGTCATGAAATCCTACCACAGAAGGACATTGATTTTTACCTCATAAAACAGGAGTTGTAAGAAGTGTGTTCTCTTGGTGCCACTAGTATGCTAGTCATGTAGTCTGGTTTTCTGTGTACTAGGTAGCTTCAAAATTCACGTGATGTGGGGGATTTAGAAAACTGTATGAAGGGGTAAATCAAGCTTGAAAATAGGGGCACACCTCCAAAAATAGGAGTATCCTAAATCAGGCCTGAAAATAGAAATGGTCCCCCCAAATAGGGATAGTTGAGAGGTTTGATCCCCCCCCCCATTAATATGCGGTTGTTTTCATGTTGTAAAACTTAAACTTAACCTGTTGTGGTCATTTTTTTTAATTCTTTTTATTTGCTGTCCAATCAGTATGTCACATATCTTCTAGTCATAATTTAAACTAAAGCAGGCCTCTAACAGTTTTCTATAAAGTCCCTGCATAGCCCAGAGTAGTAGCCCGTCAGCAAAAAAAAAAAAAAAAGGTAAAACATGCATTTGGCAGTTACGGTTGTCTGCTTGCTGCTTCATTGATATGTGCATGCAGTTTATTTTCTATTTAATTTAAAAATAAAAAGTATATAAAGTAATGAGACAGATGGGTGGGAGAGCTTGAATGGCAAGAGAAGAAAGCCCACATTACCTAGAGCATCAGTAATAATTATTAGGGCTGTGGAAGTCACAGGCATTCATACGGGGAAAAAAAGGCAAGTCCTGGTGAGATGACCAGGTTCTAGACTGCTCTCCACTTTACAAAAACAACTGCTTTCTACATGAGTGTCTGCTATTTCACATTATGATAGATATGGAATTTTATGAAAAAGATACATATTCAAGAGTGCTTGCACTAACAACTATATTAACATTTTTGTGTTAAAAAAACAAAAAAAAACTGGTACAGCTATAACTGTCTTTATGGCCTTCCAGTTACATCTTTTCATTAATTAACGTTTAGGGGTACAGCTATACCTTTTCTGTGAAAGTAACCTTGTCACATGACAGCTGCATTGGCTATTTCTTGGTTGCGAACACTGTCCCTTACTTGCACAGTTTTGAAGATTAATAAAAAGAAATGATATATTAATTTGCTTTATCTTGAACTGCAGTCTTAGTACTGATTGAGTGTTTTTGGTATTAAAAAGGGAAAGAAACTGATAAGAATCATGAATTTCATTCTCTCACTAGACATTCTGTTCGAAACATTCTTGTTCCAATGGGTCAGTTTTTTTGTTAGTGTGAATACAAGTAATGACTAGCTTTATATGAAGAAACTGTGTTCCTTTAGGTTCAGAAAGATAGTGTGAAGAGTGTTTTTTTTTTTGTTATGAAACTGTTAAAGTTAAGTATCCAGCTGGTGAAATTGCAATTTGAGACCCATGATTTCTGATCAGCATGGCAGTAGCTTTCTTGACAGGTTGTCTGAAGTGCTGACATCTATGCAGTGGGTGACCAAATAGACTGGCAGTATAGAGATATTAGCTTTGGGATGAAGCACCATCATAGGATGTAGTCAGTGGGGTAGATTAACCTGGCCTGCAAAGAGTTACATTAGTATGGTTAGGGTGTGATTGGTACACATTCTAAAAAGTACACCAGTACCATTTGCTCAGCATGAGAACTCTTTACCGGTGTATCATGCCTATCTTTTGTGGTGAACATGGGACGGACAGTGAAACATATGGGCCAGCAATCTGACCATTACTTGGCTCTGATAAGGAGTGCTGACAAATAGAGGAGGAAGACAGCAGACTTCAGCCACCTCCAGCATGGTACTAGGAATACTCCACTTACTGACAGTCTGGTGAGGGAACATATTGCCATTGCTGAAGTGGAAGAGTGTTATATTCTTTTTCACCATGCTCTGATAGCGAGCGGTGGGACAGACACTCCACCAGTTGCAGTGAGGTCTGCAAATCATACCGTTTCACCACTGCATATATTTAAGGATACTTTGTATGCATTTGGTGTAACATTGATGGTGGTTTACGAATGAAGGGGTGGAGAGTCCTTCCTGAGTTGGGATTTTTCATAATGGGTCTTTTGCCCAGAGCGCCACCAGAATCAGGAACTTGCACAAGATGTATGCTTTTATAAATCTAAGACAGTGATAACTGGATGTTAAGAATATTAAATAAAAAAAGAATTAACCCATATTTTTATGAAGTTTGCATCAAATTGTTGACCGTCAAAAATCTGTCACTGGAAGCTTTAAACAAATATGAGGGGATTTGTGAGTCTAGTGATGAGAGGAGGTACTGCCAGCCATGATAGGCAAAGTATGGCAGTGGATGTATGACTTGTGCCAGCCCAATATCCTGGAATTTTGTAAATATAATTGTCATTTTTATATCAAACTGATTTGTACAGATGCTTGTGCTGAAAATGTATTTGTAAAGTTTGCTTGTATTAAAATGTATCAACAGTGCACCTTGCTGGAATGAAAAGAAATGCACATGTATTATTGTAACTGAATTAAATGTATATGTTTTATTAGAAGATACTAGGATAGCGAAGCTTTACCAGCTAGCTTACTTTAAAAAAAATAAACGAAATGTAAATGAGCTTTTAAACCATTAAAATGACACCCAACAATGCTGAATAGGACCAGAGACAATGGGTCTGGAAGAAACCTTTGTTCATTAGCTCAGTAAAAAGAGGGGAAGCCACAGGCACTGCCATAAACATTTAGATATGTATTGTAGCAGTCTATGATAAATTCAGCTTCAAAAGGGAATAGTGTGAGAACCTTGAGTCAGGTGACCAGATGAGATAATTCTGCAAGCCATCTTGGATATTATATTTTACAGAGAGTAGTCTGTTCTGGGGAACCTGACTAGAAAGATTGCTCATGTATTTCATTGTCCCTTGTCCTATCAAGTAAGTTATTAGGGAATAGTAATTCTCATAGATTCAGTCAGGAATATAGTGAAGTTTAGTTTAGATATTGTTTTTCTTTATTTGTATGAGCCCTGCCCATCAATGTTATTTTCGGTATTTCCTGTGATTTGAACTCTGTGGATTACTGTGAATATATATTTAGTATTTCCATGCTCTTGTATTATTTATTAAATATATTTAAAACTTTTATTGTGGCTGGTCCTTGTATTTATTTTTTTATTTTATTTTATTTTAGTTATTTCACATTTGTTGACAAATATAGTCTGACTTGGATGCAGGTCCATTTTCACCGGAGGCCCAGGGAGAAAAGGTGAAAAGATTGCAATAATACATAGTAGTTAGTTCATACTACAGAGAATATAATGCATTGCATAGTATATCTAGCAAGAAGTAGCAACTCATATAACATAGAAAAATAGCTGTTTCAAACATATTAAGTGTAAAAGACAATGCATGGAAGTCATACAGCAACAAAATATAGTAAGGTATACATGCAGTAATGAATTTCAAAGACATGATTGATCATAACATCCTGTAGTAGTATAAGGTTGTTGTTGTTCTGTCTTTCGGCTTTTCCTGGTTAGGGGTCGCCACAGCGGAACTCCGGTCTGCTAATGATTGACAGTAGATTTTTACATGCTGAGTTGCCGGCCCTGACGCACAACCTTCGATGAAGGTACGCCCATTCACGCATATCTACACACAGAAGATGCTCTAGCTGAGAATCGAACAGGACAATGTCTTACTGTGAGGCGACAATGCTACCGCAGCACCACCACCACAGTATTGTAGTAGTATAGGGTACACTATATAAAAAGGTTGGACTATAGGAATGACAGATATTGTTTGTACATAAGTTCATCATCCTGGGGAGTCACAGGAGCAAGACCAGTTATCCAAATAGTGTGTTTTCAAGAGTTTTTGACATGTATGGCAGAGCTGTTAGAAGTCAGGAAGCTAAGTAAAGTATTCCAAGCATTAGAAATAATACAGCTAAAGAGGGATTTACCAGCTTCAGTATTAAATTTACTGACATGTAGGAGATTGTGATTACTAGCTCTCAAAGTTCTAGTAGTAGTATAGGGTTGGATTATTTCCTGCAGTGCTGGGATTTTATCAGGATAGTAGTACAGCTTATGTGCAAGTAAGAGTTGATTGATTTTAAGAAGATGAGGCATGTAGACGGTATTTAACCTTTGAGAGAGCTTATAATTATTTGGTGACACTGTGTGGGCCACTCCTGAAGGCCTAGCTATCTTGGTCAACTATTACCTTTTGTATTAGTATTACTATTACATAGTATAATTGGACACGCTTTGTTAAGAGCCTTAGAGTAGCTGATTGTGGAGTGTCTAGTGGCAGTGGTAACTACCTTATACTCTGGGCAGAAGGGGGCACAGCAGGTAAATCTGTGCCTGCCTTTCCCAGGTGTGTGTGTGTGTGTATTTGTGTGTGTGTGGGAAATCAAATCTCTGTGTGTGGGTGTCAGCTACTTGAATCAGGGACACGAAGCTCTGGGTTTATAGAAAGGGTGCTGGAGGACTTGGCTTGAACACTCAGCTGAGGACCTAACCGTACAGCTGTACCAGTGGGGGAGTCTTATTGGGGACATGGAAGGAGACGGATATAGAGAAATCTAGACCCTGGGCTGAGTGCGTTCCCTGTGTGCTGTTAAGGGAAATTGTGCTTGATGCAGAGAGGTCTGTATCTGGAAATACTGAGTATATCCATTTGTATTTCTAGTGCACGTCCCTCTCCAGTGTCAGTGGTGAGGATTCAGGCTCCTTGATTACTGGCCCAGAGAGGGTCATCGCACTAGTCATTATTTTTTTGCCCATAATTTGCCCACTCAGTGTTTTGCATTTTGTTACAATGGAGATTTATTTATTCATGTACTTGCTAATTATAGTACAATATTTCATATGTACAGTTCAGTGCATGTGGTGCAGAATGCAATTTTACAAATTATTTTAAAGCAACACACAGGAATCTTACAAAAAATCCTGTGTCTACTGCATCAACTGTGGCTGAGTGCAACACTGTTTAAGACTTTAGTTTCAAACAATTGGTCCTTATTTTGCTCCCACCAACTTGATGATTTAATGCTCATTGCTGTATTGTTGGCATGCTTGTTGCCTATCTTTCTTACCATGCATAGTCATCCCAATCATCTGGGGGACCGTTCTTTTCAGGGGAGGGAGCAATAGCTTTTCTTCTACCACACTTACCATATTTGTTGTTGTATTAGTTGGAGACAAGACTGAAAACACCAGGTGGCTATTATTTGTGGATTACAGTATTTTATTTTATTTTTTGTGATTTTTATTTTTGCTATCAGTTGTGCAGTGCATGTCAATGCCACACCAGCTGGTACAGTAACAACTCCCGTGCCTTCCTGCAGTGTTTCTGTTTCTACACAGATTCAGATGGTATCTCTAGCACAGCTGGGGCTAACCCTCTGCTCTCTACCAGAGGAAGAAAATAAAAATAATAGCAAATAGTTCAGTACTGTTGAAGGAGGCTGCTTGGTTGTTTGTATCTGTCATATTTTATACAGAAAGTTAAGCAAATTGTTATGCATGTTTAATTATTGGCATGACACATAAGATGTACATAGGGGCATTTTGAAGATACAGCAGAGATGAATTCTGAAAAGTCAGCAAATAATATGTGATATTAGAACCACACAGTAAACATGCCATGAATTCTGCAAATCAAATACTTCTTACAGAGATCTCTGAAATTCTGTAAATTGAGATTATTTGCCAAATCCATAAGGAGTGTAATAGGCTCAGAATATAATTGCAGTGCTTCATGAATGAACATGTGTTACTTTTCTGTGTAGAACAAGTGTCTGTTAACATTGCTTCTCATTAGTACAGCCAGCATTTGCTGTCATTCTAAACAGGTGGGTTGTTATTGTGAAAACCATGATGATCTTCTCAGAATTGTTCTGTTTGTTGTCATTATATTAACTGATGTGCATAACAGCTAATGGACAAGACATAGCAATGAATTATGGAGCAAATCAAGAACATCTTGATAATGGTGACACACAAGTCCATGTCTGAGTGTACGTTTGGATAGAGATAGCGATGGGGAGGGAGAGGGAGAAAAAGACTGACCCAATATACTGTCCTTCACTTAGGGCATAATGGAATGTTGATGGGGAGTTATAGGTAAAAATAAGAAACTGCACAGAATGGTCCCTGCAGAAAGAATAATGGTGCACTTAAAATGTACTGACTGCCATCCGTGGTTCTGTATATCTACAAAACAGTTGTGTATTGAACTGGTGGTTATTTATGGCTTATTCATCTGCATTCAGCACCAAAACATAGTATTGCCAGTTTTGAGATATCTGAATAGTAACATTACCGTGTGACATTATTTTGTAAGGTAATTAGATGGTCTTATATGAAGTAACTCAAGCTTACATTAACCACAAAACAACCAACAAAGTCATTGTTCATGTATAAAATGAGTTAATACTAAGTGGATGTACTTAAGGCACGACACTATGTCTTAGAGTGCTATGTATTACTATTGTCCTAGAAAAATGTTATTCTTTGTTATTTAGTACTGGCTGACCTAAATCATGAAGAAATATGGATGCTGTATTACACCATTGCTTTTATCTTGTTCAGGGGCCGTATTACAGAATAATATGTATGTATACACTGTGTGTGTGTGTCTGTGTGTGTGTGTGTCTGTGTGTGTGTGTGTGTGTGTGTGTGTGTGTGTGTGTGTGTGTGTATATGTGTATGTGTATACACACACACACACACACACATATATATATATATATATATATATATGATTGTGATACAAAGTAATTTGCTATTACCCTACTCTTGTGTAGTGTTGGAACTGGTATATTCAGGGGTGTGAGAAGGACACAGCCCCCCCCCCCCCTGCAAAAATATTGTTTTTGTGTCTTTTTTTTTTGTTTTTCAATCTTTTTTGATTCCATCTAAAAGGATTTCTCTTTTTGTTATCACTCATTTGATGGTGCATTCAGTGATGAAATAATTGAGCAATAACCAATGACGTTGGTGTGATATATTGAAAATTTACCCATGGTTGGTGTAGGTTAATCACAAGGGTGAAGCCCAAGTAGTTAAATAAAGCCAACCATGGGTAAATCTTCAATATACCACAACCAAGGAGTCTGTTATTGCTATTATACAATGACATTATTTAAGAAAAAAAAATCTTTGTATAATGCCTCTGTGGTGCCCTTCTGCATTTTTGCTTTTTTTTTTTTTTTTTTTTAATTATTATTATTATTGAAAACAAAATAAAGAAATCGGGAGACTTTTAACGGTCGGGAGAGCCAGGACAGACAGACTAAAAGGATAATCAGGTAAGTTTCTATAGTTTTGCAGAATGTGCCTGATTATCCTTTTATTTTTATCTGCACTGTCTCCCTCATTCGTTTGAGGTCTTCCATTTTGTTATTTTATTAAAAGAAAGAAAAATAAAACACTCACGAGTCATACTAATGGAAAAAAGTCTAGGCGACCGGACCTTTTTCCTTTGGTATATTCTTGGATTTACAACGGGCATGCTGGTTGGGTTGACCAATCAGCGTGGTTGTTTTTGAATATTAATGGCCAGTCGTTGTATAATTATACATATATATCTATATCCAAGATTTTATATATATATATATATATATATATATATATATATACACATATATATACACACACACACACAAATAGATACTACCTATTTATGCCTGTGCACCGATACAAAAGCATGTATGTATGTGTGTATTAGGATTAAAACAGATCTAGCAAATTGAGTAGGTATTTTTTATTTTTCTGCACTGCTGATATGTAATCACAAGCTCATCTAAATCTCTCACATGCTATCAAAGATTTTTAAATTCCCTTAAATTTCAGTATGCATGTTACTTGTTAAAAGATAAATTAAAAGTTCACATACATTAGAAATACAACCACATATGTAATTCCAAAACATATTGGCCCACCTAAAATTGCCCCTTAGTACAAATCTATGCTTATGATAAAAGAAAAAAAGGCAAAACACAGCCAATATTTCTCATTTGTTCATTTCATTGTAATAAAGACATAACTGCAGGCACACATCAAAGACAGTGACTCTATAGTATATGTATTGAAATCTCTAGGCTCCTCCATGTACCAAAATGCTGTTACCAAGCTCCCATTTCTGTCAAGTTGCTTCTCTTGTCCCAAAGAAATATGACTGAGCAGTGACTTTTGACATTGTCTTTGTCTGTTTATAGCTGTTAGTTTAGCTGATGTATGTCTACGAAATGTAAATGCAATACCTTTAAAGTGATGGTTTGATAATTGATTATGGTGTCTGCATCTACACATCAACATTTTTTTAGAAATATGGTAGGAAGGCTGGGATTGATTACAAAGTGCAAGCCCATCCCCATGGTGCTGTATAGCACAGGGATTTCATTTAAGATTTCGTCATTATGTATATCTGTATGATGTTTTAGTAAGAGCTGTACAACAGCAGATTAAAGATTTTACTAAGTTCCCCCTCCCATAGCTGCTAAATTAGTAAAACTGTGGGTACTTTACCTCTTTTCAGCCTAGACTACCCCAAGCCCTACCCCTAAAGTACAATCTAAGGGTTGGGTCCTGTGTTTCTCACTCATGTTGCAATAGGGATAAAAGGGATAAATCTGTATTACTTTAGTCCTCTGTCCCCATGATGAATGCTTAGAATGGCTCAGGTGATGGCTGAAAGTGCCTGTGGACCAACTCACTTGCCTAGTTAACAAACAGTTATTAAAAATATACGTTGGCTGCACATTCCCATCAGCATCGGTAGAAAGGGTCTTCCATTTGTGCTGACAAGATCATACAGATGTGCATTCTATTTGATATACATATGTACATGGAAAAAAATCACTGAATAAAAGATGTGTTATGGATGAATGCATGCATGTATTAGCTGCATAGATGGATGGTTTGGGGGTCCTTTTGCATTTTTCTATCAGCTTTCACCATGCATTTTGCATTATTGCGTCTGTTCTGAGAATTGCTTTTAGAAACAAAGATGATCTTTGCTTATAATCAACAACAAACTTCTGAGTTCAGAAAAGTAACTGAACTTATCATTGTAGCATGGAATGCTTAAAAGATTTGGCAATGCAGACACCAGGAAGCTGGATTTAGTTTTACAGTCAGTTGTTGTTTCCTCTAGAATGCAAAGCACCTTAATTTGTTATCTTGAGTGACTGAGACTTCAGTGTGGGGGCTTCTTCTTTTAGTTTTCTTAGCTGGATGGGTACAATAGAAACAGGGTCATGATATTAACATACAAATGTCAGATGTTTTGTGCATTCATGATCATTTCCTTTTACTTCTTTCAGTAAGTCACATTCCATGCTGTTAAGCTTGTTTTCAAATCCATCCCTTAGATTTTAAGTAATTCTCATTGCCCTGTACCGTACGTAATTTTTGTAATAAATTGTCAACAGTATTTATCATGCATCCTTGAAAAATTCCATGCAGAGTGAGCTTTCCATACCGTCTCAGTCTGCTATAATCCACCCATCCACAACCCCTTTCCCCATTTTTACACCTGGGGTTAGGGTGTCACTTCAGCAATGACAATAATCTAGAGCTATGGTTCACAGCACGGGGTAGTTTTTTTGCACATTAGGTGAATTGTCATTTTATGACAGTCTTCAAGTTCTGCTGTTCGTGCTTTAACTATGCTTTATATATCAGAACTTATAACCATTTGGTCTTGTATTGTTAGAATGTTCACTTTGTGTTTTATTATAATGAGACAAAAATGTTTGGTCAGACAGTTCAACCAGATGAAATAATCAGATGTAGTTTTATTTATTTATTTTATTAAGATAGTGGTTTTATTATACCAAACTTATGATTTTCTTAGTCTCCTAACATTACACAGAAACAATTGTAGATTTTTGTTTGACCATGATGATGACATCAAGATATCATGCCTAAATAATTCAGTCTTTGTAAGTGGGTCTGTTCTGTTTGAATCTCCCAGTCAATAAAATAAAGTTAGACTAACAGATAGCTAGACAGATGGATATATAACAGCTAGAACAGAGTATTAATGCTGTGAGCTGTAGTTCCTGTGGTACAGGGTTTGATTTTCTAAACCCTCATTTGTCTACTCTATTATCTTGAGCAAGTCACTTAATCAGACATTGCTCTCAGGTCATCCTTGAAAAAGGACTGTATGCCTGCCTGGTTAACAAATGGATAATGTTGTTGTTTTTATTAGATAAATAGACTTTATTAAAACTGCATACTGGAAAACATTAATTAATGGTGCTAATAAATTTTGGAGTGTGTTTTGGCAATAAGTAAGTAAAATGAAAACATACATCTATGCATGAAGAGATGTGGCTCTGAACTGAGGACCTGATTGTGTTTCTATTTGCTTCTTTCACTCAAGTCATAACTTTAAACATTTGAAGTACCTGCCTGTGGTTGCCTTGTTTAGGTGGATACCAAAATATTTTGGCTATATTTAATACTTGAAAGACAGAAAGTGTATCCTGTAGCATATGATGGAGAAGTTGTTTTAGAAGCTCCCTTCACTAACTCTTGTCAACTAAATTGGGGTCCTAGGAAAAGGATTTTCTAGTCACAAAACTACATGGGGGAGACCTTAGTGTTGTCATCTGCCTCTGTGCTGTAGAGTTACAAATGTCTTTCAGGTGTTTTTTGATTTGTGATTACGTTGCCCAGCTTTTCTTTTCTGGTGTAGTGGTATACAATGTTTTTTTTTCACTTATGTGTGCTGTCATTCAGCCCCAGTTAGTCTTTCCTCTCTAGATTCATGCCATCTCTCAAAGGTGAGGTTTGAGATTAGTAAGGGCCAAAATGCCCACTGCTGTCATGCATCAGGACTGGAAGGGGTTGTAATTTATACCCAGACCTACCACATAAGGTCCACACATTGCTGGTAATACACTGAAACAGGAAAAGTTACAAGCAATAGCCTTAAATTTAGTAAATATTGTAGCAGTTAAATGTTGGATGGTGATAAAAACTGTGCATGAACAGATAACGCAGTCAAATGAGGTTGATTAGAAAATCAGACAGTGGCACGTAGTTTAATGGGCTGCATACTGATATTTTGCCTAAGCTGAACATCCTTTACCTTTGAATAATGTGCAGTGTGGCCAGTACAGGTAAGATAACTGGCTACGTGGGTATCTGTTCATTTGCTGTGCTATGGATCTTTGCTGACACCTTCCCACCAGGGCCAGCTGAAATGGGCAGGCTAAGTAGCCACCCATGTTGGAAGCCGAAAAATGACATTTTAAGTTTTTTCTTTGTGAGCTTAAAAAACTGTTAATTATGTCATGGTTATATACTAGGAAATACCAACATACTCAGCTTTCCCGGTTGTGTTTCCCACATTTTTATTAAACAATAAACTCTCTACCTGTGATATGCATTTTCTTAAACCTTAATATTCCCCTCAGCAACATCTCTCTCTCTGCATTTAGTTCTCTACTTGAATTCATGGCTCGGGTTCCTTTTGTGTGGAATCGGAGTGTCTCCTTCAGTCCATGTTGATTCTTACCAGCTGCTCCAGTTTCCTTCAACATCCCAAAGATGTGCTGTAATTGAATTGACGATCTTCTAAATTCTAGTAGGTTTGTGTGTGTGTCCTTTTCAGGATGAGCTTCTGTGCCTACCACCCTTTGACTACCATGATAGAATGCAGCTCCCCCTAAACCCTGTTTTGGATTAAACAGGTAATATGAAATCAATATAATATAATATAGAAGGTTATGATTGGGTCTTCTAACATATTACATTTATTAGCATTTTGAGAAGTACTTGTCAAGGAACTCACTTTAAGACCAAATGTAAGGATGTGAATTTTGACATCTTTTAAAGCAGTAAAACACTTAATACTGCCACAAAGACAGTGACCAGAAATTATAAAAGCTGTTGTACACTCCAGTCTGCTACATTTTTGTGGCTTGCTTTGCTGTGCAAAACACTTTACATCTTTTAAAGCTATTATAGCTTTCAAGAGCCATTCTTGTGATGGCTGTCATGTGGGATCTACTGCAAGATTAGAGCCTACGAAATTCAAACTGTGGACATGAAAACTTGTTATGCACTTCTGTGACATCAGAGAAGTGCATAACAAGATCTTTTTGCCAATTTTGGAAAATAATCAGTAATCATCATGTACTAAATGCCACTTTTTGGTTAAGTTGCAGGGTTTATTCAGAGGAAAAACAGAGGAAACCACTAAATGGCATAGGAAGTGCATGCTAACAGAGTGACCCCCACAAAACCCATGTTAGCATTTATTTCCTGGGGTTACAAATGGAATATGATCAGTATGTGACTTGCCTCCCCTTTAAAATCCATGTTAGTGCTTGTTTCCTGGGCAGTGGGGTGCCTTTTGACTGTATAAGTTTGTCAAGTTGTGGTTTGATGATTCTGCAACTTGATGAATCAGTAGTTCCGGTATATAATGGCATATGAATATTTAAATCTGATATGAAATGCTCCATGTACAGATGTATCCCATGTTTTGTGTCACCATTTTTCAAAAGCTGCCTCAATAAGGAAGTAAACAGAAGGTTTATACATAATGATTGGTAGGTACATGTCTGTGTTATAATTAATAAAAAAAAAAACTTAACACCAGCAAAACATAGTGCTTTGGCTGTTACGTTGAATATGTTTTAATCATTTTTAAGGCTAGGCCATGGAGAGGGGTGGATGGAGGAAGGTGTATGATTTCAGCAAGTCACAGTTACATAACTTTATTAATTGTGGCATTTACTTAGGATGTGGTGGTATTTCTTTCATCAAAGAGTGTGTGTGAGACAGTCTATGCCTAGTGATTGCTGTACCTATGATACACTTCTGTATGGAAATGAAGTTTTGTCAACCTTTTTAAAGCAAACAGCTGCATAAAAATTAGAAATGCGTATACTAGTAGCATCAGGTTTGCATCATAGTGTGAACTAACCCTATCAGTGATCTAAATAGCATGGGATTGATCAGCAGTTTGGGTTGTCTACAGATTTGCCACTTATGGAAGCAAGTGACAGTCTGAGGTGATGAAGTGATGACTGTTGTACAGTAATCCCAGAGGTGTCCTCGGGCATGGACAGGAAAATGGTAGGGGCAAGCCATACCACTCCCCAAGCCCATGAGTGCACTACTCCCAGTGTTTGACTCTTGCCCCCGTAGAAAGAAAGGGCTGGAGTGTTTTCACTGAAATGGGAAGGAACAGGTCCAGCACAGGTATCAGGTAGGCAGGATTGGGACACCTGATGGTCAGGTTTTGGGTAAGGAACAGGAAAGAAATGTATATCAGGACTACTTTATCGCAGTCCTTTAATGTGGGGAAGGCTGGTAAACTGAATGTAAATTTCATCTTTAAATAATTCCACTATTTCTGTACTGTTGTATGCTTACTAGTGCACCTATTATAAAAATAATTATGAACCAGTGTGTCATAGTGCATATGCATATTTCCCATGGGGAGACATTCATATGCTGGCTATGGATGTACCTTGGTATACAGAGCTTTAATAATAACTCAGGCCAAAAAAAACAGACTCCCTCAGCTGTATGTATATGCTTCATATACATACAAAAATGTTTGCAACTCTCCATTTAACAAAGCATCACGACAGATGCACGTATTTCATCTGAAACTGTAATAATATTTCAGCACATTGGCTCATGAATGCACAACAGGCTTTTAGAAATGCACTCAAGGCAACAGGCTAGCTAAGTGAGTTGACAGTTTGTAGAGTGTGACTCAGACATAAAACTACTGCCTCACCAACCGCTCTTGTACGGTAATGTTCTTGACCCAGAATTACTGGTGTGCTGAGATTGTCATAAACGGACTAGTATCACAAGCCTTGTTCGACACAGGAGCCTCTTCTCTTTACACCTTTTACAATTCTGTGATGTTTTATTGTGTCTAGAATGCAAGCGGTCTCGTATGCAAATGATCTTGGCATCTGCTTGTATAAATGGTCCTGCTCTGATTCTTTTCCTATAAAATATGCAGCTGCTACTCAGAACGTTAATAGCTGCTTCATTTAACAAAGGTTAGTTTCATATACATAAAACATATGATATTCATTACTACAAAGTTTCTGGTTTAATTTCTATGTGGATTTAAGTAAGTATGATGCTGCTAATGGTAAGAGTGAGTGTAATGGATAGGCAGATGTCTGGCCAACACTCTTATGCTGATGGATTCACCTTGCAAGCATCCTAATTGGGAGACTTGCACCTCGAGTCATACTTTCATCTCCAGCAGATGTTCATCTGTGAATGTACGTTAACAAATACTTGTTAAAGTTATAGGGTGTGAGCCTGTGCATTCAAAGCATTGTAATAGTGGAATGTCTTATGCTAATGATGTGCAACAGTGTTTATCTAGTGCTGCAGGAATTGAATGAAACTCATTGAAGAAATGTTCAAATCAGTCCAACAGTTATTCAGTTCTGGCTTCTTGCTTTATTTATTTTTGTTTGTTTATCGAGGTATTACACTGATTGTCAGGCTAGTGGAATAGTTGGGGGCCTGTCTGTGCATTCACTGGGTGCAGAGCATTGAAATTAATCTTGGATGGGCTAGCAGATCATTGCAGGATACATACAAGAATAGACACTCACATAAGGCATGCACATTTATGGCATATTTAGACAATGGCCAGTTTACCCACAGCATACCTTTGGGATATGGCAGAAAACTGGACCACTCAGCAAAAACCTACATGGATACAGAAGGCACCTCCAGTTATGAATGTAACTGGAGAACCAAGAGCTGTGACGCAGCATTTCTAACCACGGTGCCATCGTGCCAACCAAAATGTTCAAATTATTGCCATTTAAATACACATTCTGAAATAGTCTTTTAGTCAGTGGCCAGATTACACAGCAACTGACCGAGTGCTGTCATTGGATGCTGCTGTTTCGTCATCTCATCCATGTGTATCCTGTACATACAGTTGTTTAGACTAGTTGTAAGTCATGAATGCGAAGAACCATGTCTGGCTATATTGATTGACTTGCCTTTTCAGAGGACTTGCGTAATACAGAGTTTTTGTAATCTCAGAGCTGCGGCATTGTCACAGCACTGCATATTCTTATCATTGCTGTCTGTGCCCACCTACCCCCAAATCTTACAGACTAGGTAAATAAAAAGCCGAGAGACATGATAATTTGGGATATGGTTTTTGGCATGGCCCAAGATAAATAAAAACAAAAAACAACCCAGACATTTGATCCTAATTAGGCCTTGTCATACACACTTTAGGAGGGCATAGGAACAATATAAATACCTCGGTGCCTGGCTTGATCTTGTCTTGCCATAATCCTTTCTTAAAGAGAAAAGTCATATCAAAAGGAATTATGTGACTGCTTGCCAGAAACCCCAAACGTTGGAAAATGAGTATAAATGTTCATTCTGTGATGTATACTACTGGTAGTACCTGTCCACTCTGTCACTAATTTGCACACTGTCCCAGGTACTGCTTAACATGCCATCTATATGATCAGAGTATCTGTGCATCACTTTTCACAAGCAGTTTGGCTTCCTGTAAGTGAAACTTGCACTTGATTACATTCGTCCATCTCTTTTCTAAACTGCCTGTCCGGGTGAGTGTTAAGGGGTTGTGTTATATTGTGTTAAGGGGTTGTGTTATATGGGAAACTAAAGTGTAATCTACTCATTCTTTACTGTTACACATTTCTAGCCAGAGTGTGCAAACATTGCAGTTAACAGTTTTCACAGGCCCATAAGTCTGCCAGCAAAACTCAGCCATTCACCAAGCCAAGTAGTACTCAGCATTGTAAAACGAAAGCTTTGAAAGTCTGTATGTCTGTATACTGAGAACGCAAATACAGAAGTTTGAATATGTTATAAGAATATGCATTTGAAGCTATGTTGCTCTGTGTGATAACTTTTTTGGTCTCATTTTACAGTATCCTCTGCTTGACCCATCAGCTCACTCCCCTGCCTGACTGGCTTAAAAATCCTTTGGTTCCTCTGGCATGAGCCCTATGGATCATTTGTTCCTGGGTAAAATATCAAGTGAACTGGGGGTGGGATTGACCTAGGCAGAGATGATGTTTTTGCTCTTAGCTCTATTACTCCCCCTCTGCACATGTTCAGTAAATTACCTCAGGGTTTGGCATGGATTGGGAATCTGTGAGGGCTCCTCAAGGGTTAGGGAAGAGGAGGTGAAAAGGGGCAAGGACTTCAGCTGGGAACTGGGTCAGTGTTTTAGGACTGAAGTTAGGGGTATGGTAATGTTATACAGTTTAATAGGGTTGGGTGTTGGGAAGGCTTTGTAGAAATGGGAGATCGAGCTAATGGGAATTCAAGCACTTGCTTTTTGAGCAAGTGGGAGTGAGTACGCGTGTTGTGAACTGCTAGTGCATAAATACCTGTAGTCAACCCTTTAAAATCACTTGATTATATCATAGAGCTTCTTATAAAGATTCTGTTGCATCACACATTAAAAAGTACACCCAGCTGGGCAGGCTTTATTGCTGCTTCCATTCAAGTGTGGAGGGAAGTAGAGTTTGCAGGAATTTGATATAATGAAGCATTGCAATTTTACATGTTACAGATCACTGTTGGGTACCTTTATAATATAGGTTGGTGAATAGGCTTAATACAGTAAGTAGACAAAGACTGTAGAAATCTTCTGGACAGACATGCAAAAATATGTGCCTCACTGCTGATCATTGAAGAAAAGCACTGCATTACATGTATGTTCTATCTGGCATGGTATTTAACATATTTTATTATTTATTTTATTTTATTTTACATTTGTTAACCGGGGGTGTCTGACTGAGCCGAAAAGGCCCTTTTTCAGCAGAGGCCCAGGGAGAAAAGCTCCACATAGAAAATTACAGATACATTTAGATATTTAGACATGATCAGTATACACACAAATTACAGAAAACATGTTTTTACAGTGGTATGCAGCACATCATCAGTTACAGTGGGGAGAACAAACAAATATTAATATAAAAATAAAGGTAAGTGATAGATTTGTGGTGTACAGCTGAAATTTGGAACATAGAATACATACATAGTACACAGGTATCCCAGCCATGCACAGATCCTCGTTGTTGAATAACTAAAACAGTGCCTCTTTCATGTGATTTTTCTTAATCCATAGCTAATTGCACATAACTGCAATATTAATGTTCCTGTTCAGAGCAGTGTGTACACAGTTACTCTCTGTATGCATACTTACATGTAGTTCTATGTTAGAGCAATGGCGTGTGAAAATCAAAGCTGAACTTTAAGGTTAGTTTATTGCATCTGTTAAATGGATGCCTTGGGCCATGCTGAAAGTGCTGTAATAGGTGTGCAGAGAATTGGAAATGTGTTAGAAATAAAATGATGGCTGCCAGCTTATTTTTTAAATTAAATACATTGAAATATATAGTCTTTGATTTTTCCCTTAGGGATATATTTCAAACCTTTTTTTAAGCATTAATCAGAAACCATCATGTTGTTGGTCTCCATCTCTATTTCTGCATATGTTACAGACATTGTAACGAAATTCAGTGGTGCAGACATATATGTCATAAAGGCAAGCTTTATTTTTCTATTCCTTCATTACTTGACTTCCTTTGACATCTAATCTTTCATCTAGGAGCAGTTTGACTATGCAGTATGCTGTGTATCTGTCCATGCTGATGCTTCTCAGCAGGGTTAGATATTAAAGCCTCCTCCTTACCTCCATGTTTTACACCGCAATTTTGTAACCTGCCTATACTGACCAAATCTGGACCCTGAACTGGGATGATTTATGACTCTTTCAGAGAATGAGAATTGAATCACCAACACATAAATCATAGCTGCAAGTGCACTCTGTAATGCCAGGGAGCAATCTTCAGATGGTCTGGCTGTAGAGTATGGATTCTGTTATGGAGAAAGGTTCTACCTGAGCTCTTGATGGTAGAGAGGTCATTTCAGCAGAGTATTCTGAAAATTCTGAAGTTTTCCTGTACATTTAAAATATCTGAACCTGGTGCCCTGCGCTAACTCAGAGGCAGCACTTAAGAGATGACAGCTTGGTACTGGTATGTATATGTGCACAGGAACATGTTCAGTTAGTACTTTGTAAAGTAAACACAGCCTCTTCAGTTATGCAGCTCATTCTGTCAAAAAACAAATGACAATATGCTTGTGTCTGCTGCACGCTATTCACAAGCTGAATAAAATATTGCAAGATGTATATATTAACAGTGTGAATCCATGAAAAGAATGCCTCAGACAAAGCACAGCTCTAAAAATATTAAACAGTTATGGCCAGTAGCAGAGTTCTGTTGTTGATCACCACTAAAATTAATTAAGCTGTTAACAAAAATACAACCTTGTATTGTATATGCATATAGATATCTGCCTCTACACAGACTATAGGCTGTCATCAAACTAGGGTGTTAATATTCATCTCAGCTACTGCGAGATAACAATAAACCAAGCCTGACAAATAACCTTTTCAGGAGCATCCTTGTGGGATTTCAGGCATTCTGCTGATCTTGCATGGAAGTTGTTATAATATGAGATCTGTGTGTACAGCACCCGTTTTACAATGCATGGAGTAAAGCAACCCAGCAAAGTACAGGATATTCTGGCAAGCAGTGTTACCTTGCCAGTACTGAGGAGCTGCATCCCATATTGCTGTGGATCAGTTTTTTTGTTAACATACCCCTCATTGTTTCTGGAATTACAATTTTGCTGTATTCATAGGAGTCCCTTTCTAACACTGCTTTACAAAACAGGCTGACTGCTGTAAGGCATACTGCCTGGTTCTTGAACTGGGTATAAGGCATCTTCTACTTGTTGTATATTTTATACTGAATATAAAACATTAAGTAGCATGCTTTTTATACTTGTGTCTTATTTTTTGAAGTATGTCCGTGTAGTGGGTAATAGCAAAAGGTTTGGTAGTAACTTCTCCTGTAATTCAGTTACTGAGAGGGTTTGTTCTGTTCTGTCTGTGCTTTGAATGCAGCCATACCAGCTGTTGCACAGGTTAGCATTTTTCAGAAAAATTTTTATTGTACTGTCCTTTTCACTGCACTATGGAAGCTCTTGATGTATTCCTCAATATCTCTTTGTTGAATAGTGATAGAGGTATGTATGTGTGTGTGTGTGTGTGTGTGTGTGTGTGTGTGTGTGTGTGTGTGTGTGTGTGTGTGTGTGTAATTATTAATGATAGGCCTGCTGAAGAAGTATTGGCACTAATCACAAAGTTTAAGGCTTATGTGTGTTTATATATCATTGATGCTGTGACACAGATAACCTGTTAAATTCATTATTAATTTTACTGGGTGTCCATTACAGAGAATGTGTGTACATGTTAGCTCTGCCATAAATTGTTTGCATTCTGATATCACCACCACTAAATGACTTTCCAGCACATTAAATGTTAAGTACACTGTACCAAACCACCCCATCAAAGATACACTATATTATAAATTAATACTGGTCTTGAACAATAAAGAGACTGACAACTAGAAATGTAAAAATACGTAAAATGCAAGTCAGCAGCTTCCAAGGTAACATACCTAAACAAAAAGTTAACATTGTTTTAACCATAAAAAGTCTGAAATTTATATAATTACCAAATAAAGTAATAAACATACCTCATATCCATGCCATCACATTTCACTATTAAAACAGCAGACACCCAAACTGACACTGTTAAAAAAAATTCTGTTAACCACTGCATCTGTCTCAGGAAGGTAATGTGTTATGTGCCGTCTTCCATCTGGCTTTGCACATGCCAGTACAGATACTCGTCCCAAGACCCAGCACCATAAACTGTCTACCTGTAACCTCTGCTGTTTCAAAGCTCAACTGTGCACTACTTTTTCTTCACCAGAGAAAGCCAATAAGCTTCCCAGGTTCGTATAGAAATAACCAAGCCCTATGCCTAATCTTCATTGCTAACCAATTACAATGTTTGGTTATGTGCCACACTCTCAGCCAGTCTGGTCTTTCTGATTGTGAATCAAGATCCATGGACTGAATGCAGTTCATTATATAGTTACAGTTCACTAATGCATAGTCATCTCATATCTCTATAATGTCCTTCACATATTTTTGACAAAATTGTGAGTTAATCCTCATTCTAAGGTTCAGTACAGTAAGGACCAATTACTAGGTATGTTTATATTTCATAGGTAGTTACTACCATTAAGGAGCCTAACCCAACTTCCCAATTGACCCAAAGCACTGTCTGGTTAAGTTCCTTGCACATAGCCATGCAGCAGGCAAATGGAGGCTGAGGGAATCAAACTCTGAACTGCAGGAAGTAGCTCATTAACAGCTCAGAATCTTTGCCCTTTGTAATAACTGGCAGACATTTTCTTTCCAGGGCATATTAGCTCTACACATATACCTGTGCTCCCCATAATGGTTGTATATTTGTAGAGTTTACATTTCCTATGTTAGGGTGAAGACTGAATCTTTTTTGATGGCTATTTTGCATTTATTAATCTCGGATCTGATCGTTATTGTATTGTTAGGGGAACTAGGAATCATTGCCTACTGCAGTATGCACAATTTTACCATCGTTGTACATTTTCCACACAAACAGTCTCCAAGTAAAATATATCTCTGTTTATTGAACAAAGCAATAAATGTGGCGCCCTATGTTTTAGAAACGTCCATGGAACATAAGTTTAAGTTTTTAGTGATACAAGTCAATAAACCCACCATCAGGAGGGGCGATATTATGAATTTCACAGAACAGAGTGAAACTAAGTGGATAATTAGGTTGAGAGCAAATAGGGCGCCCGGTTTGAATGACAGGGTACCTTTGAAACCCATGCTGAAGGGCAGGAGACTCAGGGTTTAATGTAAAGTAAGCCTGACACTTACTAGTATGTTTATTTATTTATAGTTAGTTGATGAATTCATATGTGTGCATTTTTAGTGTTTTAATGTTTTTAACTTTAATTATTTAGGGAACTGCGGTGGTGGTGCTGCGGTAGCGTTGTCGCCTCATAGCAAGACGTAGTCCCATTCGATTCTCAGCTAGAGCATCTTCTGTGTGGAGGCATACATGAATGGGGCGTGCCTTCGTTGAAGGTTGTGCATCAGGGCTGGTAACCCGGTACGTAAAAATCCACTACCAATCATTAGCGGACCGGAGTTCCACTGTGGCGACCCCTAACCGGGAAAAGCCGAAAGACACAAGCAAACAAACAAAACTTTAATTATTTAGGGATGTTATATAGTAGGATATGAAGTGCTTTTATGTGTATTTTGTGTTAATATTTTTATATCGATACTCCTTGTCAGTGACATTACTGTTTATATGGTCACATGTTATTTGAATATTTGATCTATAGGATGTGATGTCATGATAAATAGAGTATTTATTGGGTACTTTGGATTAACTAATTTTCTGGCTTGAAGAAGCCCAGTCGGGTGAAAGCACTTGCCACATTTGTTGCTCTGTTCAATAAATAGAGATATATTTTACTTGGAGACTGTCTTCGTGGATGGTGAAGTGAAAACTGTCTTTTATTGACATTACAACAGAGACTTGTTCATGCGGACTGTTTTACTCTGCCGACCATTACTCCTGTGTTTTTTCGTTATCTTAGCCATTATGCCCACATTTAGCATGGTCTTATTTTTTGAAAACAAGACTGTAAGATTAGTGTTATAGTGAGATAGCCCTCTACTGTTTTTATACTGGACTTCCAGAAGGGGTTATATATTAACTGCAATATTAGTGATGATGTTTTTTTTTTTCAAACTGTAAGCTGGCTACGTTAAGAAAGCAAGACATATGAAATCCCACATACTAGCACCTGTAGTCATCTTCTATAACTTTATGCTTTCTCTGCATATTTATAGATTGGTATTTTGGTTTTAATAGTTTTTTTTTTTTTTTTATTAGAATGCTTTTTATTGAAACTGGCTTTGTTGGTGGTGTCTCTCTGCCCCTCTGTGGTTCTGTCTCGCTAAGCCAATTTCAATAAAAAGCATTGTAGTAATGACAGACAGACAATATTTTAGTCTTTATGTAAAATATTGTCCTTCTGTCATAAACTAGATAATACAGAGATACCCCACACATCATTCAAAATAACATAAAGAGATACAGACATGCTGTCTCACACACACACACACACACACACACACACACACACACACACACATCTCCCTACATAATTTCCTACACACACACACACACACACACACACACTCACTCTCTCTCTCTCTCTCTCATCTCCCTACATAATTTCCTATACACACACTTGCATCTCCCTTAACTAAGTATAACTACAACAAATAAAAGTTGATCAGTGATTAGTTGAAGCCACAGAAGAAAATGTCTGCCGGACTTGAAATTTGTGTTCTTTGTTTGGTCGTCCTGAAGCTTCAGTCCTGATTTAAAAAATAAATAAATAAATAAAATTAAAGAGCATTTTCCCTAGCTCACTGAAAGGGTTAATTACATTATGGTGTCATTCTTTCAATTTAAATGAATGGAAAGACCCTAATAGCTGTAGAAAATGTGGTGTGGTTAGATGTGTAGAACCATGCATATTGCTGTAAATGTTCTTGATGTTTTCTTTTACAGGCACAGTTTATTTTACAGTTCATATTTACTTATTCCATTTTACTAACATAAATGGTTTCTTTCACTACAAGTTATTTATCCCCACAAGTCATTGAAATGGTAAAACTGTTTATTTCTACAATTGCGTCATCAAAAGGCAGAGCTGGATTACACATAATCATGAATTAACTGCCCGGCCAAAATATGGATGGTAGAGAAGAGCAACATTTTGCCATTGTACTCTAGCAAGTCCTTTTCTTAGATGATCAGTTGGGATGGAGTCTCACTGGGAGCTGTGACATTTTATATTATATTTATAATAACAGAGAATTAACAAAAATTATTTTAAAATAAACATTTCCAGAAAACAGCAGCTGGTATTCTAGTACTTTTTCACTTTAGCTTTGACATAATTCTTGGCATTTTGTCATGACTGGTAAAAAAATTACAAAACATACAGTGCACTCTTCAGTGGTAATAAGCACTATTAATAAAATCGGACACACACACTCGCATCTCCCTGCATCATTTCTACACACTCACAATCACATACTTTGAAATTGCTTAAACTAAAAAGTAAAAAATAAAAAAATATATTTTTTTAAAACAAGTATGCTTTTATTGAGTCACTCTAAAAAGTAAAAAATAAGGAAAAAGAGTAAAAACTTTGCAAAAGAAACACAGGCAAGCTGATTTCAGAAAAGCATTTGAGGTTGGTTTTCCTGATTCCTGCTACTTTTGGTATCTCATTAACACAATCAGCAAAACCATCCTCAAATGCCTTTCTGAAATCAGGTTTGTCTGTTACTTTTGTAAAATTTTCATCTCCTTCCTTATTTTTTACTTTTTTGAGTGACTCAGTTAAAAGCATTCTTTTCTAAAAAAAAAAAAAAAAAAGTTTCTATTTATATTTTTTATTATTAGTAAAAAGAGATGTAGCCTTGCTATAGGGTCTTTGAATATACTTAGTGCAAGAAGAGCACTTATTTTAATGCCATATGCTAAACCAAATTTCAGTCTTGACAATATGCTGTGTTTATGAAGTGGTCAGATGTATGTTGGATTCCATCACTATGAACTGAAACCATATGCAGAAGAAACTGTATGTGTTCCTATATTAGAATTTTTGTACATCTTTGGACTTTATATATCAGAAGAAAGAACATTAAGGTTACCTTGACATTTTATGTTGGAAAGATTCTGGACACTTCTTAGCAAAAAAAAAATGGATTGCTGCATGAAAGGAGATGTGGTAAATGACCCTTGCAAAAGGGCTACCTAGCAAGTGGTTTGAGAAATTTGTGCAGGTTGATATTAGAATAGTTTGCTGTGGCATTTGAAAAGATTGTTAGTCATCTAAAAAGTCAGAGATGCTGACATTTGCTTTCAATGTTCAACAGACTGTTCTGATACACCTGTTAAGCAAATCTATTGTTCTATAAATAAATACTTTAGAATTGTACTGGAGTGGACCACGTTTCTTATAAATTAAGATATGGCTTGTGTCTCCTTCATAAAATTAATCTGTGTTCACTTCGCATGAAGAGTTGCATTATAACTACTGTTGTACTGTCATCCAGTTAGGAGACAGTCCATTATAAGGTAAAAGGGAGAGTAGTTAGTAAGTAACAGCAGGTTGTTGGACAGCGTTTGGATTTTGGTGAATGTTTAATGCCTGTCTCTAAGCTTCCTGAGAGCCCATTCAGTAAAGTCTCTAACTGACTTGGATGGGAGATAAAATGTTTAAGACTATTTGATAGGAGATTTGTTTAGTCTGGGAAACAGTTGTGCCACCTCAAGTCAGTTTTGGAACTAATCCTGTTTCCTGTGGCTATTTTTAACTCCTGGAAAGACATTGTGGCATACATAACTTTTACAGATGAGGAAAAGTTCTCAGACTAGGTTCAGATGTAATAAAAGGCACTGCCTGTCAGGTGTGTATATTCTTCCTTTAATCCAACCACACGAGGTGTCCGTGCATTATACAAAGAAAACATTCTATAAATATTTCTCCTTCTGTTTTCTGTCTGAACCTTTTTTTTTTTCGGCAGTTTCTATGCACACCATTTTGTGAAATCTGACATTATTTTCTTCTAGTGTTTTTGACTGGGCCAGATTAGGTCAACTGTTTCTAGTTATAGGGCCAAAGTACTGACTGCAAACTGTATCTTTTTAAAGTATATGTTATCAGTCAGAGATGATCGTTTTATACCTCAGCTGGAATGTGTGGTGTGAGAATTTAGTTCTGTACCTAAAGCTATTTCAAATTTAATATTCAGATATGTACAAGGACATACCCACATAAATGTCACTTTTTTATAATTAAAAATTGCTATTTTCCTTTTAATTTAGTCCTAAGAGTGCTACTTGCAGAGAAAAATGATTGGAACATGCCTTCCTTAGTTTTCTACTAACTTTACAATCGTTCTATGGTACATTCCATTTTTTTACTTTATATCAAATCTTGCTTTATTTTATTCTGAGAAATAGATAAATACCCAGAACAGCCAACTGATGTAAATAAATAGATGTGCAACCAAAACTGTTCTTGGTGACAGCACGAAAGAGCACAGGCACTGGCTGAATGAATTAAAAATCCACTTTATTCAATAAAATACGATGGTTTAGCGCTTTCATCTACACACTGATAGACTTCCTCAGAACAATTCCACATATATTTGCACTGATTTAAATAAGTCCAAGCATCCAATTCGTTTCCTTAATATATTAACAATCAATTAAAAAGTAATTAAAAAGTTTATAGTCATTTATTTTATTCTGGTATTAGTCAAAACATCTGTTGCATTACACAGACAGAGGAAAAGTCATTGAATAATTTGCCAATCAAATACTTAACTTGGTAAAAACTGATTTAAGGTTCTGAAGAATGAAGTACCATTTTATAAGAAGAAATTTGTTACAGTGATTCCACTGTATTATTTTTATTTAGTCTGTATATGTGCAAAGCTAAAACATATTCTAAGTACAAACCACTTAATAAAGCAACTTGGCAATGGTTTAGGAAATACATTTAAGAGTAAATGCATTTCATTGTGAACGAGTGGTGTGTTGGCCTAAGATGCCAACTGCTATAAAAGTTGCATGTTTTTCCAATTCCCCATTACTTTGATGGGGTCTTCTAAGACTTTTGCCTATAAAAGTGGAAAATCAGGGTCCTTGAGCATGGTTGCAAGTGTGGTTTAAAAAGACTGCAAATACTAAGAACCGAATCTCTGAGTACATGTAAATGTAATCTCTGGAAGTGTTTAGATAAGCAAAGCATGGTTTACTATGTTTGAGCGCGACACTGAAGCCTATTCTATTGTGCTGAAATGAATGAGTGCAAACTCGTTAATGAACTGCTTCACAGACATACCTCCCATGAAGGAAGCACAGTGTATTCACCCCATTAGTTACTACAAATAATGATGTTAACACTGTTAAACTTCAGGGTACAATATATTAATTTGTAGTGTGGGTTACTGTTTTGATCAACTAAGCTTGACTTAAGGGGTCTTTGAGTCAGTCATCAGTCCAGTGAAAAGCGCCCAATTAAGTTTCTTTAGGTGTTGAGCAATCCTGTGTATTGTGTTTGTGGAAATGACATGTTAATTGTTTTCAACACTCTGATTCATGGAATTGTGCATTATGGTACATTCAAAGGCTCCCCTCTGTTACATGCATTTCTATAGTTTTCAGAGATGCAAGAAATCATTACTACTTTCTTTTTTCCATGTATTTTTGGCTTCTGTTCCCTCCCATATTGTTTCAAGTCCCACTTCACTTGCTAGTCGGTTAATTTCTGTCATATTCCAGCATCTTTGGATACTAAACAAGGGAAACAGTAACTGGGGATCCCAGCCATAATCTGATGGAGGGAATTGGAGCTAGGAGAACTGAGCATGCTTCTTACTCCTCCCCTTATTAGCTGACAAGTGCAGCTCAATGCCTGCTTCACTAAGGTTAGTTACTTCTGTACTCCTACTCTGCTTGGCTAGAGGATAATGCACTGCTTGGCACAGGGTGTTTCCTCAAAGCTCACCCTTGGGTGTGGAGTACTTATCTGAGACTATTCCCCAGGTGGCAGTCCTGCAGCAAGACCTGTATCAAGCCCTTCCCCAGTATAAGGATGCTGGCATCAGTCTCATACTCGTTCCTCTGCATGGCTGTCGTAAGTGTCTGCGTCACTATTCAAACCCTGGTCTACTTGGGCATTATCAGCACTTTCTCCTTCCTTCCATGCTGTTTAATCAGCTCACCGTGCTTGCTTCTTGACAGCATTGTCATAGTTCTGAAATGTCATGACATCAGCTTTCTGGTTTCTGTAAGGAATGTGGGCTGCACATTTGCTATACTTTACATACTATACCCTCTTTGAATACATATTAGTTTAAAGTGATTTGTTCATAAAAATAAAAGTACTTTGCCACCACAGTATGTGGTGCATGATGTGCCTAACGGCATTTTGCACCATCAGAGACCATTCTTGGCTATTCCTTTTTGATGATCAGCTTTGAAAAATGTCCCTTTCCCCATGATTTTGTCACTGAGGCGAAGCAGTAAATTTTAACTTCAGTGACGTTAAATTAGGAAAAGTGTGCGGTACATCCATAGAGTTTAATGGAAGTGTTGACTCGCATACATAAAGATGAATCCATAAAGGCATATGGAAGTGCATCACATTATTTCTCAGTTGATGTCAATGAGGGATACTCTAAATTTATTTTGGTTCTAGTTTAATAAAAATGTTTATGAAGCTTTTTTTTTTTTTTTATTAAAATGTCTCAAATAAATAATGAATGAAAGTAATACAAGTACATATTGGCAGTTAACTCTTTAAATGCTGCAGTGTACTTAGGAATGTGAGCAAATCACTTAAAGCTAATCTTAAATGCTACTAATTCCTTCAGCCTCTGGAAAAATCAGCATGCATCAGACTGTGGATCGAGAAAAGTCTTAATTCTGTGTTCTATTTTTTTCTGTGTGCTGCTGTAGATTAAAACTTTTAATAATGTAACTTTATTGACAGTTTTTTATTGCTTTGCACAAAATGGTTCCCTCTTTATAAAATATAACACATCTCCATGATATCATTGACTCTGGTTTGAAGTGTTCTTCTGTAAGACCATTCACATCTTTCATTTAAGCAAATCCAATGGACTAGTCAGACTGCAGCTTTATGTATAAATGTTCCTATTTGTTATTGCCTACAATCCTAGTTTATGCCCTGCATTTTCTGCAAGGCATGCCACCCTAAATCTTGCTGCATCTCCTTTTTGTTATTTTACTCCCTCAGATGAAACACAGATTCCTACTCTTCAAGGTTCTTGCTTCTCATAGAAAAAAAAAGTATCTTACTATCAAAGACTCGTTATATTACATCCCCTTTAGTCAAGCCTAGAAGACAAAAACAGGAAGCCACTGCAGCTAATGTATTTCACTTGAGGTTTAACAGCCTCAGAGTATTTTTGAAGTAGTTAGGAAGGGAAGGGAAAGAAGTTACACCCTGTGCATGGAAGGTGTTTGTGTGGGTAACCATTCAAAATGTCATGACCCACTATAGTGAGTCCTGGAACATGGAGACTGAATGGCTGGAAGAGCAGACTTACATGTACCAAGATTGAGATGGCCATTTCCTAAAAAATTCCTGGTACTTGTGTTATCGCAACCAGATTTTCACGGTTGCAAATTTACAATACTTCCATAGAAACGAGTCCACGAACCACTCTAAGGTGGTATTCAGTCTGTTTTTGTTGTGGAGTGGACTACTTTTGCATTACAGGGTCTGTGAAGGGGAAGACAAACATTTGAAGAAACCCGCTTCCTGTTTTACACACGCACGCTTGAATTGTCATGCCTGCTGCTGTTCTGACAAACGGATTATTTTGAGTGTGTGGAAGGAAGCCTTCAGAGAAGGCAAAGACAGACCCTGAAATGATGGTTTTGGTCACTTTTTTTTTTTGGGTGGGGGGAGACGATTTGGAAAGACATCTTCAGGTGAAAATTTAAAAAAGCTGCTAATAGCCACAAAGTACAAGAAGAAGCAAACTTTTACAATGTTCCGCTAAGTATTAGTGTAAATGGTGACATGAAATGGTGGCACTAAAGGGGGTACGTGCAATGAAACATTACTTTCTCGTGTATTTAAGTCACACACCTGCCTAAACACAAATTCTTACAGAAAACATGGTTTCTGTGCTTCTCAGTACTTTCTGGTAGTAGTTTGCACAACGGGAAGCAACCAGCGTTAAGACGAAAATCTGGTTGCGATAACACGTAAGTACCAAATTCCTTTTCTCTGAGGTATTGCGATCTTTGAGTCGGTATATATAACATCAGGGATATGGGGGACTTTGCACCCCTACAAAAAAGATATTTAAAGGGAAAGAGTGATCTTCAGGATTTGTTGTTCTCCGATTTTCTGTCTTTTTTTTAAGCTTCTTAGCGTTTGGCATTTCAAGTGCCAGCATTTCAATAGGGAGCCGTGTGTTTGTTCATCAATGATTTTTCTCTTAAGTTTCTGGGCTTTATAGAATGGCTTTCATACTGTCATGTTCTCTTGTCCATCACATTCAGCTTAAAGTCACAGCCTAGCAACCCCATTCACCACTTCCTACCTGTGCATATAATTATTTCCCAAGAGATGTGCCAAATTCCAGGCACTATGTTATTTAAACTGAAAAAACATTTTTAGGAGTCTGTTTTCATTACTTCCTGTAAAACTGGCTTCATTGTTGTCCTTCATACTGCCCAACAAATATCTGCTTTTCCTTTTAGAACTCGCTACTGATTTGCTTTTATATTAATACTTAGCATTTAGAATTTTTTGTCTTTAATCTATCCTAGACCATAGACATGTTATGGATCTGTTTTTGGTGGACTTCTGTAGTGTTGAAAAGTGATTTATTCTTTTGATGTATCCAGCTCAACAAAACTTGTTTTTCTCAGCTTCTGTGCTTTTTAGGTACCCCTGTGTCTTCATGGTGCTTCTGTTGATGACTGCCTTGAGGCTATCTGGACATATCCATCATTTGTTCTCCCCATTTCTTTTCTGTGCACAGTTTTAATGTTGATTCTAATGATCATTGCAGCAGAATCCCAACATTTGATACTTAAAAATGGACAATGAAATTGTTTCTGTGGTTACCTAACCAGTAGTCAGGACCAGCAGAGGCACTGCCTGCTTACAATGTGTGTGAAATGATTTATTTAATTATTTTATTAAACATTTGTTTACCGGGAAAGTCCGACTTGGAACGAGCCAATTTTCAGCGAAGGCCCGGGGAGAAATTCTCTAGATGCATGTCTTTGTAATGTGGGAGGAAACCAGAGCACCCGGAAGAAACCCACACAAACATAGGGAGGACGTGCAGACTCTGCACATAAGGCACCCTGGCCGAGAATCGAACCAGAGAATCTCTTGCTGGGAGGCAACAATGCAAACTGCTGCACCACTGTGCCATCCATAAGGAGCATGCTGTGAAGCATTGTCAAAGGTGAGTTGGAAGAGGTGTACAAAGAAGACTGAAGCCTGCATCACCGCAAGGAAAGTAACAGCTATGGAGGTTACTTATTGTGGAGACCAGCAGGGGGTTCCTTTGTGTTTGATCCTGGATCCCTGCCAGAATAGCAAGAGACTGTTAGGGATCATATACAGGTAAGGCATCATTCAAAGCTTCTATCTGCAAATGTGGCACTATAGTTTGCAGGTTTTGGCCCTGAGTATGCCCCATCCGAGTGGCAGTCCAGCTGTACATGAGCTTGCTGAGGAGGGAACAAAAGCTTACCTTTCAAAATGTCCAGATTGTTGGAGAATGTCCAGATTTTTGCCTCATGTTTTGGGGCTGTTTCTCATTAAATGTGTGGTTTCCTGGCATGTCACTGAGGATTTAATTCACAAAATAATGACAGATATTTGAGCTTCAGTCCTTATATTCTTCAAAAAAATGCATGCTTTCACAATACCTGTTATTCTAGCAACTTTCTGGGTTCATAAGAACAATTTTTAAAAGGTGTCCCAGGTTTTGGACCTTTGACCCTGTGTTACTTGTGTCTTTATCTGGACTTATTGTGCTAAGAGTTTGAGAAGTATGGGAATGAATTTGCCTATTCCTGAGAGTGACTGCTGGCAGTATCCCTCTCACTTTTATTTTTACACACAGAACACCTTCACCCACGGATATCCATTTGTCAGTAAGGGTAAGCATAGGCTTTCAACTATAAACATCTCTATCACTAATTTTGTTCTCATTCTGTCCCTCTTTTCATCCCATCCTCCTTTTTCCTCACCCAATTTTACACCTACACATTTTAGTTAATAACATATTTGTTATCCTTAAACACCTCATTATAATTCACTCCTGTATGCACAACAAGGTCTAGTTTTTATGACTATTGTTTTATCCAGCCTTTAATTATGGAAAGTATATCAAGACTGCATAGCTAAAATTTACCTGTGTAATGCATATGAATCTAGTTCTTGTTACACTTCGAATTTTATGTTAAAAAGTAAAAATGTATAACTGTATGTAAACTTGCCTGGAACTTTTCTCCCCAGGCATCCAGTGAAAATCGGATCTTGCCCAGTCAGACTTCCCTGGTGAACAAAAACAAAGAAACAATCCCAGCCAAGAAGGACCTGTTTCTGAATCCCAGCCTTACCCCTCCTCAGCTGAGAAGCAATTAAAAAAGTCTGTAATCAGGTACCTGGCATTCCTGAAATGTAGGAGCCAATCAGGTCATGTTTCTCCACCCTGCCCTTTCTTCCTTAAAAAAAAAAAGAGAGAGACTGAATGTTTCTTTTCAACTGTAATAAACTGCTTGATATAATTGCAGCTAGCAGTTGCTACAGTTTAGACCACACTTGGAGCATTACAGCAGTCAAGTTTGACCACAAATAAAATAAAATAATAGCTTTTAAAAGCTGGCATGCACTGAAGAATAGCCAATCATGCCCCTAGCACTTTGCACCCGGGACAGTTGTCTCCTTTGCCCTACCCCAACTGCAGTACTGTGTTCTGGGCAGTAGTTGGAGTGATTACAGGAGGTGAATGTTTTTTGACATTTGGATGCTTCACAAAGTTGTCATCTGAGCCCATGCGTTTGTCTTCCTCTGTCTCTCGTCTCCCTGGAGTGTTTAATTTTTACTAATTTGAGTTTTTTTATCAGTTAAACCATTACAGAAAACCTTCAAAGTCTGATATAACAAATGTGCACTAACCATCTCAATTGTTATAATAGAAGGCTTTCTTGCAGTGGTTAGTTGTCATCAACTCTGGTCATCACACCATGAAGGAAACACGAATTTCATAGACTGGCGGTATACTACCCCTGTATAGGACAACACATTCAGGCTAGCACATTGGTGCAAAGATATGGTGTTAATGTTTTTTTTTACTCACCCAAAACCTGGCAAGAGGAAAAGAGTAGGGTGGTTGGAAGAAACCCCCCTTATCTTGGAGTGAGTGGAAGAGTTATGGTATCAGCTTCTGCTTGCCCTTCCTCTGATGAAGCCAGTGATGATGATATGTCTGCAAATTGTAAATGGGGTGCTAGCAAGTATGTGTTTCGTCTTTATGCATAGGTGGGTAATGCATGCCTGCCAACATATTGCATATCCCAAGAGAATGATAGCAAAAAAGAGCCTGAAATGCTGTGCATCACACTGTGCCTTTCTCTCTTCCTATCCTTCAAACAGCGAAGCATACCCAGACACTCCATAGAGAAGAGTGCAGCTGTGCCCAGCTTTGAAACTGTTACGCATATTAATTTAAGTGCTTGGGTCTGAGTAGTTTAAAATTAAAAACCTTAAACTGTGTAGTATGACAAATACACAACACTTGAGTATGAAGTCACAGTTTAATGAAAATATATTGTGGATGATTCATTAGGTGAGTCTAAAATACACTAGAGATGGCAAATAGCCCCTTTCCACATAGAAATGTTTAACCAATTCACTTTTATTTTGAAAATGTGCACTGATTACCTTTTTTCATGATCACCAGAATGTTTTTGTACATCCAGAATGTGAGCACGTAGTCATTATTTGACATCTGTTTTTGAGTAAGCGTTACAAATTTTTTTACCAAGTAGACTCCTGAGAATGCTTTTTAAACATTTTGTTCAAAAGTACCTGAAAATTGCTATTGTATTTCACTTTGTGATAACCACAATTTGTCTTTTATTGTAAGAAGAAATGTTTAAAATGCCATTTTTCACGATCAAGTCTTTAAAGCAACAGCTATTCCTTATTTAGATTCTGATTTCATTTTTGACAACAAAATACATGTTTTGTGAGATTAACTTCAGGTAGGAGATGAAACTCATATTTGTACTTTGGCATGAAGAAATGCAATGCGGCAACTGTGTTTTGATGAATATTTGATGCAGAGAAGGTACTGATATCAGTTTAATATTTCCAAAGAGATCACCACTGAACAGTAACTACGTATTCACAACAATTGACATGTTGTCTCTTTGGCCCCTATAAAAACTGAAAATCATTAATGCATTTAAGTATGTGGGAGTACAACTAAAATGCTTGCTGTTATTTTCAACAGGTGTTAACCTGTAAATTAAATAAATTAAAAGTAGGCTAATTGATTCAGTAGCTAGAAGTCTTCTTTCTAAGAATGTCTTCTATGCTTACTACTCTCTGTTGCCTTTAGAGTTTCAGTATACACATTGTTTCTGACAAATTTAAAAAGTGCTTCATTACAAATGAAAATGCGGTCGCTGGGCTACGTATGTACACAGAAAAGAAAACGAACAAGGTCAAACAGATGTTGGTTCACTTCATATATCTTTATGTCACAGTCAGTGTAAAAGAAGTTTTTCATACCTAGGGCTCTGACACTTTATTTCCTCCTAAGTCTTCATTTTGAATACTTTGCCAATAGTACGTTAACATTAACCAGTTGTTGTGTAAGAGGTGACATAATTTACCTAACAGTAAACATGCTCCCTCAACAGATGTAATACATTAAACAAAGAAGTAAATGGCAACAAAGCTGATTTATAATATTTACTGACAGATTGCTTTCAAACTGCGCTGGTGGTGCTGTGGTAGCGTTGTCGCCTTTCTACAGTTGCTCACTGCTGAGGTTGGGTGTACTTGTGAATATATATATATTTTAAAGTGCTTTTATTTTTTTTGGTCTGGATTTCGCTCCCAGACTGTCAGCGGACATTGTTTTAAATCTTTATTTCAGCGTGTGGCTGCCAGTGTTGAGGACAGGGCACCTGCACTTTTGGGGACAGTATGGCATTCATCAGAAGGATATTCAGGCTGTCCAATTTTGAGAAGAGACTGTCTGATGAGTATGAGTATGTACGCTGGGATCAGAATCTCAGTGAGATATACCAGCAGATTTATATGTCAGACAAGTGCCTGATAGTTAACATCAACAGTTCAGTGAAGCCCCTTGAAGTAGAAATCTTTCAATAATATACCTAAAGTGTCTTAATGAACAGAGCCATAAACATATTTATATTAATAGCCATATTTTAGTAAGAGCTTTGGTGAGACTGTACGGTAGCTGAAATACTTTGCTCTTCCTTCTTGAAAAAACGCTTGTGACTTCCAAAAAGGGAAACAGAACAACCTAACAGTAAACATGCTCCCTCAACAGATGTAATGCATTAAACAAAGAAGTAAATGGCAACAAAGCTGATTTATAATATTTACTGACAAATTGCTTTTAAACTGCGCTGGTGGTGCTGCGGTAGCTTTGTCGCCTCACAGTAAGATGTTGTCCGGTTCGATTCTCAGCTAGAGTGTCTTCTGCATGGAGACATGCGTGAATGGGCGTACCTTCGTTGAAGGTTGTGCGTCAGGGCTGGCAACTCGGCACGTAAAAATCTACTGCCAATCATCAGCGGACTGGAGTTCCGCTGTGGCGACCCCTAACCGGGAAAAGTCGAAAGACACAACAACTGACAAATTGCTTTAAAAAAAACAATTATAAAATTGAGTTGAACTAAATTGTCATGCAATTTTGTATGGACAGTCACAAAAGAGATGTAGTTGTCAGTTTTCATTTTAATGTAATAGTTAACACATTCTTGGAATGTAGAGATAACTACTGAGAATGTTTATGTCAAAGATCTTGTAAATCCTGTCAAAAGTGAAGGAGTTATTTCCCGCTTAGGATGGATTTTACTGTATGGCAGTTGCCCATGGATGAAATAGAGTCTGCTATTCAAGTTTTTCAAGACAAAGGAATTTTACATAAGGAAAGATTTTGTTTTAACCATCATATTATGAAACTTTTTTACAGTAAAAAGGAAGCACCTAAATGGAGATGTACACAATATGGATGTTTGGGAAAAAATGGTTTATGATCACAAAACTGGTTTGAAGGGTCTGGTACACCATTCCTTACTGCACTGAGGTTTATATATTTCTGGTGCCAGGAACTAACATCTATTGAGTTTTTGCGAACTTCAGTTACAGATGAATCACACCACCACTGTGGACTGGAATAACTATATGCGAAAGGTGTGTGCTACTTCATTACTTTCAAAGCCTTCAGTTTAAATTGGTAGTGTAAACAAAATTGTGGAGGTTGATGAAAGTCTTTTCACAAAAAGAAAATCTAATGTTGGTCGTGTTTTACCACAGCAATGGGTTTTTGGAGGATTATGTCGTGAGACTAATCAATGTTTTCTTGTAGCTGTCCCTGACCGTTCTGCCCAAAACTTACTAAGTGTCACCCAGAATAATGTAGAGGAAGGCAGTACTATCTACTTTGATTGCTGGAAAGCTTACAAATCTGATGAACTGAAGGATGCAGGATACAAACACTTCACTGCAAATCATACCTATAATTTTGTGGATCCAGACAGTGGATACCATACACAACATGTAGAGCGGTTATGTGGAAGTGCAAAGTGGTGCAATAAAAGACATTGGGGTAGTGCCAGACATCACCTTGACTTATGTTTGGCTGAGTTTATGTGGAGACGTGGTAACCCTAAGAATTCACTATTTTCCACAATGTTACAGACATTTCTACCTTCATGCCTCCAGAATAACTATGACGATATTCCTTTATTATAACTTAATTATAGTTTTACACACTACTTTAAAGTTAATGTTATAAATTTTACTTATTTGTGTTTGCTGTCATTCATTAAGAAATAAAATTACAGTAAGTATTGCACGTTTTCATCTGATTAAGTCATTTTCAAAATACGTTACATATATGAAGTCACCAAAATGAATGGGGAAGGGAGTGATAGAGGCTTGGCTCGGAGGTGTGATGAGCGATAGCCAGTCATATTTTGACTTAACTGCATTAAGGAAATTTAAAGGAATACACTTTATAGAAACACAGTTCATTATATACAGTTAATGTGTTCTATATATACATATGATGTGTATTTTACAAAAAAAATAACATATCTAATTTTGGTGAATTCATTAAGTTTTTTACTTTCTGTTTTTGTAAATTATCGGGCCAACCCTTTCAACACGATCGTTCCATTGTAATCTACTAACACGTATAGAAAGTGTTGCCTTGGTAATGGAAAAACATTTCATTGCTCATAAAGCAAAATTGTTTCAGGCCTGGGTCCCTGTGCTTAGTGTCCTTATTTGGGGAGTTAACTATTCGGTGAGATATTAATTTTAATTTCTTATTAATGTGGAATTAAAGTTACCTGATAGACTGCAGCCCTTTAAATGCTGGTCCTGCTACTTATTCAGTCTTTTGATGACAGTTTGCTTTAAAGTTGATAACCTGCATTAATACCATTCATAATCGAACACCCCAGTCAGTTTCTCTGGTCAGGAATTTCTAACCAAAATCTCATTTGTGACATTGTATATTCCAAGCATATTACCTGAAAGACTTATTTTATTTCCTTTATATTTGCTCCCGTGCTTCGTTTCCGCTGTCTACTACTTGTAACACTAAACACTTTTCTTAGTAAGTGCAAACGAATACTATTGACAGCAGACTCAGGTTAATTGTTTTCTTATTTCCCTCTGTTTTTAGTATGTGTAGCCCAGCTCTCTAAATAATAATAAAAATAAAGTATCGCTTTAAGAGCTCTAGCCATGTTCTTGTCTGTGCTCACTTCTACTCAGTGTTGCATTTGGTGGTGTGTAAGCAGGTACGGGAACTCTTACAGTGCCAGATATCTAATATAAAAACCCAAGATATGAAAAATGAATATAACAAATTCTCCAAGTTTTCACAGAAGACGAATGTGAATAGAAGTTACAATTAATGATGAAAGTAAGGGCCTCATTTCATGAATAATGTTTCAATATTAAAACGTATAACAGAACAAAAGAATAATGGGAGCTCTTCTAAATGTGCAAATGTAAATGGAACCACATTTCCACTGTTGCCCTGATAACAGAAAAGTACCGTTTTTTCAATTGTGCTGTTTTTTTCCCCGTGCTAATTGTTCATGACATCTATCTCCCTGTCTGTATACAAAGTTGACTACATTCACATAATAGAACCATCTGAGGTTATAACACTTTACTAGATCAGGAATATATTTACCTTCTTGCTGTATTCTGTGTTATGACTATTTTGGGGAGTTAGATACAAATGCATTTTGCCGTTCTGCACTAGAAATGCAATGTAAACTGATACCACTATCCTTATTTCCATTTCTACGTTTGACTACCTAATGATGCTGACAGAAATCTAGTAATATGATGCCAATAGCATCATCCAGTTAGGGCATACAAAAAAAAAATCTGGCATGTATGACCAGTGGTTAATTGAGTCATAGTCTGCTTCCCACATGGTGTGTTATGGAAAAAAATGTTTAATCCCTTCTTAAAATTATCCCCCTTATCTCCTTAAAGTAAAACACATGTGGTTCAGTTAATCTGCAACATGATGTACAAAGGTAAACCTCTTAGATTTCATTTAAAGATTAGACCAGAAGTGCTTAAGACATGACAAAGTGTGTGTGGGGAAAAGCAGGTGTTCAAATAAAAAGAAAGTATGGAAAAGTAACAGTTGACTGCACCAGAAGGTACATCAAAAGCTCCATAAATTTCAGTTTTAGTTTCCATATGAACTAGTGAACATAATATGCGAGACTTCAGAAGAGACAAGGTTTTCAGATGTACATAGTTAAGGCTTCTATACTTAGCACAAGCAGAAGCCTATAATTCAATGCGGAAAGGGATGATGATGAAATAGGGGGCGAGCTCAAGAAACAAGGAGAGGCTGGGATTTTGGATACAGATCCTTAAGGAGGGTAACGATAAACATACAGAATATTATATTCATAAAGTAGGAGAAAGTAGTTTAAGAACTAAGCCAACACAGGAATGGAGAAAGGAGATTTTGCCACTAGGGAAGAGGATGGAATTTATTGGAGAAAACTGGCAAAAGAACCAAGGTATTGGAAGGAAATAATTAGAGAGGGAAAGGTAAGGGAATGGGAAGAGGCCAAGAATTTACTTGGATTGCAGGCCTGAGATTGCTTTCCCTATCAAGGATTTATGTCAGAGTATAGGCAAAGAGAAAGAAACAGGGGGATCCTAAGTGAAAGAACAGCACTGGTAGAGTTTTTTAGTAGAATCTAGAACAGAAGCTGCTGTTAAAAATGGAATAATTAGTAGAGCATATAAAATACTGCATGATGACTTTAAGATTCAATCAGAGGATGTTAGTAAAGATTGAGAAGAGAGACTGAATAAGCAATTAACAAAGAAACAATGGGGGATATATGTATGTCTCCCAAATATGCATCAGTGTCTAGAAGATTTAGGATCTTTGTTTGGAAGTGTTTACAAAGGTATTTGTATACCCCAAGTAGATTCCAAAGAAGTTTTCCTCAGGTAGATAGCAAATGTTAGAGGTGTGATAGGGAAAAAAGAGGTAATTGGGAACATATTTTCTGGGAGTGTAATGAGTTGTCACACTTCAAAAATTCCTTACAGACTACTCTATTACAAGTAATGGGTGAGGAAATTGGTATGACTAAGGAAATTATTTTTTGAGCTACGATACAGAACTAGAATTGCTTAGAAGTAGTAAGGCCTTCTTGAGCCTAATTTTGGTGGCTGCCAAAAAAGTAATTGCTAGGAAATGGGAATCAAAGTCTAAAGCAACTGTACTAAAAGTAGTGAATGTAATAACAGAAATAAAACAACTGGAAATGGGATGTTTAGAAAAGAGTAGGAACAAATTACATAGAAAACATGGAAATTGTGGGATCAGTGCATGCAGACTAGGAATGAGGTTTAAAAGAAGGCAGGATTTGAATGTGCTGTGTAATGTTTGACTAACAGTGACTGCATAGATTATAAATGATGTATGTTTGCAACTAAAATTATGTCAATATGGTTTGTTTTCATTCGTGTCAATGTATAATTGCTTATGTCATACTGATAATTTAATAAATATGTTTCTTGCTTAATAAAAAAAAGGGAAACAAAGAAGGGGATAGGGATCCAAATCTGTAGAAGCAGAAAAGCTAAAAGTAAGTAAAGAAGAAGGGATAACTGATGGTGTTTCCTTCCTTAGAAATGTTAGAGCAGAATAAGTCAGGAAATTATATTTTTAAACTGAAGAAAAGAGATGGAGAATGGGAACAAAAAAAACTGTTTTTTTAACTTTTGTTTAGTTGTTTGGTTGTTAGCCAAGTAGTCTGATTTACCTTTATGAGCCCATAGCCTGGGCTGTATTCATTCACCATTTATGATGCAGACTGCCAGATACAACTGAAAATTGTTTAATAAAGTGAAAAAAATCCCCATTTAAGAGCGTCTCACCAATAACACTTCTGATACTGCATTAAATGCCAAGAATAAGAGAAGATAGTGTACAATTGACAAAATGCATATATAGTCTAGGGCTGCCATGCTGTCAAAAGCATAAGAACAGCAGAGAATAATAACTTTTTAAAAAAGGCAGTTAAGATGAAGAGGGTAATATGCTGTGAGAAAAGCATGAATCAAGTGGCAGTTGCTAAGAATGATGTATGCAGGTTAGCAAATAACTGGCCACGTTCAGGAGTAAGGGGAGAAGTGTTCACATGTTTAGAACCTTGACTAGGTTTTCACTGTTGAATAGTCTATATAAGGATGCCGCTTTAGAATTTTTAGAGCCTTTGGGATGCTTGAAGCACAGTTTTAAGATGGAAGCATTAGATTATTGGGGTAATACTGTGGAACCTTGATCTTCAAAATACTGAGGAACCAAAACTTTGAAAACTAGTGATCAAAACACAGAAGGGCAAAAAAAATAAACTGCAGTTGCTTTTACTGCACCCCCATCTTTGGGGTGGCAAGCCTATATACCCTCAAACCTATATATAAAATAACTCCCATGTTTGCATCAACTGGAAAAATGGAGAAGTCCCCATAAACAAAGGAATATCTGTTGGAGCATACGTAAAAAGTGCATTGGCAATGATTCGCTGTTTAAAACATTGATCAGTGTGTTGTATTCCTTGGTGCCTTGTGCTTTGGGAAATTGATGCACTGCGGGAAGGTCTTGTCGACCACCTGCAAATATACCCAGAACCTGTTAACTTAATGCAAACACACAAAACTATGTAGATCTTTAAATAATGAAATTTAGCCCTCCTATTAGGAATAGTTGTCCCAAATAGCTGGAAACACTGGCCTAAATTATCCTAAAATTGAGGTTATCCAATTCTAAGACTCACGTTATTGCTTGTGCTTCTACTAACACTAATTGTTGTCTGTTCTTTTTTATCTTTATTCTCTTCCCAGGTGTAAAAAGCAACTTGCATGCTTTCAGAAAACCTTAACTTTAAGCCTTGAAGAAACCAGTGTTTGGGTGTTTTATTGTCCTATTATCAGCATTTCTCCATGGAAAAGTAAGTAAAAAAATGTAACTCTCCACTGCAGGCTTTTAAAAACATACCAAAAGGTTTATTACTAAAAGGAAAATTTCATTATATTCAGTGTTCTCTTATTTACTTGTTTCTTCTTAAACTTATTGTGAATGCCGCGGTGGTACAGCGGTAGCATTGTTGCCTCACAAGAAGAGGTTCTCCTGTTCGATTCTCGGCTGGAGTGCCTTCTGAGTGGAGTCTGCATGTCCTCCCCGCGGTCAAGTGGCCTCCGAAAGACATGCGTGAATGGGCGTGCCTTCGCTGAAAGTTGGGCATCGGGCTGGCAACTCGGCACCATAAAAAATCTACTGCCAATCATTAGCGGACCGGAGTTCCGCTGTGGCGACCCCTAACTGGGAAAAGCCGAAAAGACAATCAAACTTCTTAAAACTTATTAGATTAAGCCAAGGGTCTTAATCCAGACATTTCACATATGCGAAAATAAGAAAAACATATCTGAATTGAGGATATTCTTAGCACGAAAAGTTCTAGCTACTTGTTTTTTTATTTAATTTACTGATTATTAGCACATGGTGAAAATTAGAACAAGTGTTTCAGTTGTTATCCCAGATGCTTAAAAGTACTGATGGTTTTCATTTTACAGAGGACTTAGTAACAATGTGTTAGCTGTTGTGAATGTGTGGTAACTATTTAGTGACGTTCTCTTAAAAAATATTAAATTTGCTACTCCCAAAGATGAGCGGACTGAAACTTATTGCTAATTTTACTTGGTCAACAGAGGGAGCAGAACAATAGTCCTTTCACATCAGAGAGGGCCTTAAAAAGTTTTTAGGTTAAAGGTTGATAAGGCATTCATTGCATATAGGATCTACCATAGAACAGGCAAAGAATTCAGAAATGATGGTGGTGTAGGTAACTAACTTCAGTCTAAATTTCTTTATTACACTGTGGCCATGTGTGGTGCTTAAAACTTTAGGAGGACACAAGATGGTCCCTTCGGAAGAGTGGAAGGAGAGCATTAAAAAGAATTTGGAAATTTATGACATTCACCTGAGAATTGATGATAACAATGTTGTCTCTACTTCAACAAGAGGGCTATTGACTGATTTGATAATAGCAAGTCACATAATCTAAGACAACATGGATTTTTGGCTAGATTTTATTGCCATACACTAGTCTATTATAGTTTTTTGATTGAGTTACTACGTATTACGTGAAGGAATTGGTAGTATTCTTGGGAGAGGTTGAGCAGATGTGAAGACAACAGAACAGTAATTCCATCAGTTTTTATGGTTCCTTTAACATTGCAGTGTATTTAGAGAAAGTGGTACTGCAGTCCATGTCCAAGGTTTGCTGTAGTGGGTGTATGGGGGTGAACATTTATGAAAGAAAATTGTTGTTAAAGGAGTGGTTAGATATTGTGTAGTCAGTGTTGAATGAAAACTCTTTCATCTATGTGTATAGTTTATAATAATCTGAGTGAGAAATCCAGTTCTAGAAATTCTAACCACTGTAGGATAAGAAAAAATTATGGAAAGCTGATTTTTTTTTTTCTTTTCAGCAGGGATGGCTCATCGAATGTGGTTGCAACACAACCCAGTAAAATATTTTTTAAATGTTTTTATGTGTTTATTTCCTTGAAAATTGTCAACTTTCCCATTTTTCATATTTATACATTTGGAGGTTCAATTTCTGTTTAAATAAAAGTCGACATTTGGCTTGACATTTATACACATTTCCAGAGAATAAGTGATTGCAGCTTATTACAGATTCTCCTGCCATTTCATGAGGTCAGAAACAGCACTTCACTGGGGGCTAGTTGGGCTGCTTGGCCAAAATGTGGGCAGTCTTCGGCTGTTGACATACTCTGCATCAGGCGACTGGTGCCCGAGGTAGCTCTGACTGCGAATGTGGGGAAAATGGTGTTTAAAGTTTTAATTAATAAAGTAATGAAGAAAAGTATGGATGTCTGAAATATCAAGGCACTATAACAGTAAAATTATACCTGATAAATGGCAAAGTATTCACTATAAGACAAAAGCACTCACTAGTTATTTTGTGAATTTTGGAATTGAGTGTTTTATATTTAGAACTTAAACCTCATTTGATTTCCTCTTCATTTTCTCAAGTAAAAGTTTTGTAAAATTTTAAATAAATAATACTCCAGTCCTCTGTGAGAGCTCTTTTACAAGATATTAATTGGTAGTGTTTGTCTCTCTTGTGGTGCCACTGCCAAATAGCATGGCATGCAGAATGAGTATGCATTTTTCTGTTTATATGGTTATTATTTGATTTTGTATATGTGCAGTTGTGTTTATGCATGAGTGAAGGTTGCAGTGGGTGGTATTATATGCAGTGAACTGATGGTTAAGTGGCTGTGATTGTTGGTGTGTGTGTGTGTGTGTGTGTGTGTGTGTGTGTGTGTGTGTATGGAGATGCAGTGGATTACCCTCTGTCTGTGTGTCTAACAGCAGTGAGTTGAAATGCATTGATGTGGTCATTATTCATTCTAAAGACATGCGTCTGGAGCATTTCTCCCCGGGCCTCCGCTGGCTGAAGACGGAACCTGGTCGGGGAACCTAGTCAACAAAAACAAATAAATAATAAATAAAATAAAAATAAATAATTTCATCAAGTGAGATATCCAAGTTGTGCACAGTCTATAAATTGCCTGTAATCTGTAACACTGAGGGGAGCTGATGGATGAGGCTGACTGACCCTTGTTATCATTTGATCACAGTTAATCACTCTTTGATCTGGCTTGGTAGGGCTATTGGGTGTTGAAGTGAAATAAGTTTAAATGCATTACTGTGGTTATTAATTTTTTTCGTGATCAGATATTTGAAGTCTACATAGTCTGTAAAGTGTCTGCAGTTGGTATGTACAGGGCAAACTATGGATGAATCATTTTAAACAGGCATTGGTTTTGCATTGATAAGGATAGTATGTTCAAATGAAGTAAGTTGAAGTACATTATTGTGATCTTTACTATTATTGTTTATTTGATCACAATTGGACACTGGAGGCTTACATGGTAATGTAGCCAATACACTGCAATAATAGATAGTACCAGTACAGTCTGTGGATGGACATGAGTGATGGCTGCTTCTGTTTGATACATGGTTAAACAGTCACTGATTTGATTTGGGGAGTAGTATATGTTTGAATGAAACAGGCTGAAGTACTTTAATATGGCCATTATTGTTTTACTTGCATTCAGACATCAGAGATGTACACAGTGAATAAAGTAGCTATAACCACCTCATACACGTGAAATTAACTCTTTCATAAAGTATTTTCTGGCATGTATTGTGAAGGGGAAGACTCGTGCCAGAAGACTAAAGTGATTTATTCATAAAATAACTCACCTTTGGCTTACTTAGTTCACTGATGATTCTAAACTACGCTCAATCATTGAGCCCCCCAACAATGTTAACATATTATAGGAGAGGCTAACACAAACAAATGGTTGGTGTGAAAGTGACAGTCTGTAACTAAATGCAAAAAAGTGCACTATTATCCCATTTGGCAAAGCAGAATTCCCCACTAATTACAATATTAACAGCACACCTCTAAGTTTAAACCTAGTGATGTGAGATCTGGGAACACAGGTCAATAGCAATCTGAACTTTGACCACCAGGTTTCCAAGGTGGCGAGGAAAGCCTTCTACGTTGCTCATCTCATATGTAAAGGCATTGCATCCACTTTACTAGACCCTAATCAGACCATTAATAGAGTACAGTGCTGCCTTTGCATGTATCTCACCAGACAACTGTAGCAATTGGAGAAACCACAGAGGTTTCTCACTAGAAAGATAACAGAGCCTCCAAAGCATGATGCTGCACATCCGCATATCAAATGGCACTAGAGTCACTTGCTCTACGGATATCAACCTTGCCAGTGACATGATCAGAATGTGCTGAAGAGACAGATATGTCTCCCAGAGATTGTTGCTGCTCTGAAATAAACTTCCAGTTCATGTGAAACAGAGTTCCTCAATGATGCTGTTCAACCGCAACCTGGGCAAATGTCTGGGTGACCACAAATTCACCCTAGGGGTGGCACCCATTCCCCTCCTGGACAGAAGTAGTCGGTGATGATCTGCAAAGTATGTCCATCTAATCAAGGACAATTGGGGCAACCCAGGATTAACATGGCTAGGCTTATAAAGGGTCTAGGGCTGCTAGCCTAGTAATCTACTATGAACCATGCCACCACAGCAGGTGGTTCACAAAGTGCTGAGCAGGATTTTTGCTCCATCAGATCCTCCTTTTTTGATAACCATTTTTAAAAATAATGCCACTGCCCCCATGATTTTGTCAGAGAGTCTAAGCAGTATGCTTTAACATTATATTTTAAGGTATTAGCTTTATGAAGCTGTGTAAAGGTATCTCACATTTTCCTATAATTTATAGTGGTAGGCATTTATTTTCCAATGTATTGGTTGTTTCCCTGATGTTGTGTTGTACGTTTGTGTATTGCCTTCTCAGGTTATGGATGAACAACATCTTGTAAGACTTCATCTTGCCTCTTACCAAGTGAAAATAAATAAATATCATGAATAAAAGTAGACAGATATTAATAGATAGTGAAAAAAATCAAACAGATTGTGCTAGAGCATAACAACAGAAGTAACCTGTAATTGGAAAGGAATGGTGACACCATTGCATATCTCACTGGAAATGCTGGCCTATTGATTTTGGTTTGGAGGAACATTGATAAAACACAAATAGGCTGGAGAAGGACAGCAAGGGTACTACATGAGCTGCCCAGTCAGTCATGTTGGGAATTAAGAAGGGATCTTAACTTCTGTTTTAGGGGTCAAAGGAGACAGAGGCTGTACAATATATGTTTTCATGTGCCATAACGGAATACTTATGGTTTGCTTTTCATGGACCTCTGTGTTCATCAACATGTCCTGATTAAAATAAAGGCTAGAAGCCATAACGTTAGGATGCATTGTTCCATTGAAATGGTAGCAGAGCTGTAATGCTAGTGTAACAAGAAGTGGTGGGCAAAAACAATATGAAGGTTAAAATGATCAAAGTAGACCTGAAAATACCTTAGAGATATGCAGGGTAGTGCAAATGCATAAACTCATGGGTGTCAAATTGTAATACTAGCTGGGCAATAATAGTTCTTACTTGTTTATTGATTGATTTATTTATTTTTTTCCTGTAAATGAATTTTCTTAGCTACCGGTTTAAAAGGGTAATTGAAAGATAATGCTGGAAAATACAGTTAGCATAATTGTTGCTTTCCTTTTTTGTATGTCTTGAATTTTTCATCATTTCTGGTGCTTCATGGTATTTGACTGCCTTATTTTGAGTTCACAGTGGAAAACCATTACAGTCACTTGGGTAGAATTATGAAAGCCTTTTGTAAAAGAATGTTTATTTTTTATTAGCGAGGCATTCGTTTGATACTGTCATTTTATTTATAGTTCAGCAATTTGGGTAAATTCAGCTAATAAATAATTTGACCAAAATGTGTCATTAATTGAAAGCCTTGTTCATCTTTCATTTGTCTAATAGCATGATGAGTTAGACCAGAAGTATACTGCTGGGAAGCAGGACAGTGTAGTATAACAACAACTCTTTAGGGACTTTTCTAAACTATGACCTACATTAATGGCAGTATAAATCTTATGCTACTTTCTGTTTTGAACTGCTTTTCAGAATTCTTTTTTTTTTCTAAAATGTGTGATTATGCCAGTCAGAATGTTTTTTATCTGTGTTCATTTTAGAAGTTTACTCTGTTCTATGAAACATATTGAAAATGTGTTGTGTACTGTTTTCAGTAGTACTTTTGCTGTAATTTTTAAATGTATTGATTTATTACTGAATATGTATTTGTAATTTGTAAAAGGAAAGCAGACGTTTCCATTTGTAAATTGCTACATTGTTTTCCATATGTGTCCCTCCTCCATCTCATTTTTTCTTTGACTTTTTTGCCATTTTTTTATTTAGAATGTACAGCAAAGCAAACCCTATATCTGATATTGTATGCCTTGCAATGTGACAAGGGCGCTAAATGACACCTTGGATAATGGACCAAGTCACAGTTCTGTTAACAGGTTGGTTTACAAATGGACAACAGACATTCTTAATGAGATTATCCTTGGATGGGGAGTATTGTTTGTCTGATTTCTAAGTGTAAGGACTTTTTAACTAATATACACTATTTTTGTAATCTAGAATTGAAGTCTGAGCTGTGCTCCTTTACATGTATTTTGAGGCTTCTGCAAGACTGCAGCTAATTGCATCTGAAAGCATGGATGAGACACATTTTTCTTGCCCTACCCATTATGTTAGCATCATGGCATATACTGGACGATGATATTCAAAGCTATCTCTGTCTTTATAAGCATAATTTTCAGTAATAAATTTTCATTTCATTTCATTTATTCAGGTCTGCCCTGCTGTCATATCAACAACCTCATGTTTATTGCTGTAAAATGGAATTCCAGTACCCTGTTTCACACTTCTTTCTCAATGACTAAGATGAAACACCTGATCTTGCAGTTGAGTAAAGATTGTACTAAGTTAGACCAAATCTGTGCTTATCTCTGCCATCTGTTCTTACTGATGCTAAGGAAACCGAAGAGTAATTCCTGTTGTGGTGGTGGTAAATAAGATGGTTAGATTTAAGTCCAATAAATGTACTTTGCCTAGCAACTTAATTTTAAATGTCTTCAAGTGTAAAAACAAAGCTAGTGAATATTTTGTAAATAAAAATAATAACGGCATGGAGCATCATGTATTTATCTCCATTTATGTGAATGCTGATGATCCTGGGTTTAGATTTTAAGTCAAAGATGGGAAACCTGGAAATTTCTGATTATCGTTCATCATGGCTGTTAACTTGCGTCTCAGATGAGAAGTGACACTGCATTTGCATTTTTCTATATTGGGCTCATTTTGTCGTCATAAATGGAATTCCGTATCTTGTCTGAAATTGAAAGTCATTGGCTCCATTAAACATTTCTCTACTTTAATAGTAGTTTATATAGGGGAGTGTGAATGCCTGCACCATTTGATTCATGGGAGGATGATACTGAACTATTTCTTTAAAACAGAAAAGAGAAAGACAGTAGGGCATGACAGGAGTAATCATAAAAATTGAGAGAGATCAGAGAATGGGCCAAAACACCGCTGATTAAAGGGAGAATGGGGAGCTTCCTAAAGTAAAGGTACTTACTTACTATTCTATTTATCTGTAAGGATCATAAGAAGCCTAGCCTTACATTGCCCTGGTAGTGTGTTTTTAAGCATTTATATTTTATGCATATACAAGTTAGAGGTGGTAGAAGAGATATGTTAGAACATTTACTTTTTGCCTCTTTGCATGAGAGACATGGGTGCTAAGCTGAGGGTGAATTTGCAGTATCACATCCAGTCATCCAAATTGCATTTCAGTAGAGTAAGAGAAGTAGTTTGATTTGTGTGGAGTGGAAGATGGTTCCATAAAAGTGGCATTCTCTGTGATAGATACTGGTCTGTCCAACCTGTTCTGTTTATGTTACAAAAGAGATTGAGATACCTTGAGCAGCTGTTCATAAGTACTGTTTGACTTGTGAATATATTACAGATCTGGTAGGACAGAGCCAGATGAGGCTCTGTCCATGAGACAGAGACCCCTGTTAGTAGCCTTTATGATACTGAGAAGAGGAAAAAAGTTTTGAGATGGTCTGCATAGCCTTAAATTTAGACTCCTGATGTTTGTAGTGAGAAAGCATTGTTGTTTCCATTTGTGACAACTGTTCATGTGGAGTAGAGAAGGTAATGTTTTCTCGCATAAAAGTGTGATTAACAAAAACGACAGCAAATCTGTTGGCTTTATTTAAGTGATAGGAAAAGGATGCAATTGCTTTTCATATTTTACTTGCTGTGGAACAGCTGAGTTTAATCTTCAAATGTAGCTCAGAATGCAGAGCTGATACTCTCTCTGAAAGGAAAAGTCAGGCTAGTTAGTGCTTGCTAATTTCGTGCCAATGATTATATTTCTTTGATGCTTTATTTTTTGGAAGGGGAGGATGGAAGCCCTGTACCAACTGCTTATCTGAATATACAGTTTAGCATTGAAAATTTCACTTAAAATTACTAAATGTAGTCAAATTATTACATCATTTCCACACTAAAATTTGTATAGTTGAGAATGGAAAACTATTCTTTTTCCATTTTGCTCCTCTCCTCCTCTAACCATTCAGCTACAGTATTGACCCTTTCGTTCATCCTGTGCAGGGCCCCTACAGCTCATTTGTTCCTTGGGGTAAGGGTTGAGTGGAACAGAAGTGGCACTGTCATCCCTGAGTAGGATAGTGGCTTTTTGTTTATGGCCTTATCTCTCCTGCTCATGCTGATTGGTGTCCAAGGGTTTGGCATGCTTTGGGATTTTGTAATGCACAGATGCATCATTTTGTGACATAAACAGTTGGCTGTGGCCTCCTTGTAGACAAAGCACCATGTTGTGATCCCCTGTCTCCACTGGGAACTGTAGTAGGACGAGTGTGCCCAAACATATAACCGTCATTTCCCCCTGAAGTGACATGAGCAGGCCTAAGCCATATCATTCCTCTACTTGCTCATACCAAGACTGTTGTTGAACTTGTATCACCTGGGTCATATTCAGGGTTTTATCCTGCTGTTCTATCAGAATTGGCTTAGTGGACAAGTTTTCTTGAAGGTTCCTAATCCACCCTTTAGTGGCTACAAGACATATTACATTGTCTTCCTTGCCATCCCTTAAGAAGTACATGAATCCATGATTATGGCAGAGACATGCCATCAAAAAAAGTTGAAACACTGCTTAACTGTCATTTTGCTGTCCTTATGCAATTGACATTATATCTAGGTTGTTCCAAGAACAGGAACCACGTTGCACCTTTTAAAGGTCTGTATACCTTTAAAGGTTATACTATGGGTGATTGCATGATAGAGGCACACACCATACCTATTTGCTGTCATTTACACGAAAAAAAACAAGTACTGGACCTCTCACTAACCTTATCTCTCATTTCTATGTATCTCTCCCAGCACCTGACCCTGTAAAACTATGTAGACTTACCAGAACCTAAATCCTATCCCTAAAACTCCCACCCAGTCCCCAGCCTGAGTCCTCACTCCCTTTCTGTAAATCTCCACTCCCCCTCCCTAATCCTGAAGTCTCTGTTAACTCCTTAAACCTAAAACTCAAACCCCCATCCATAAACCAAAATTCCTGATCACTCCCATCCTGCTCCCTAAACTTAAAACTCTCTCCAGCTGCCTAACCATAAAATCTCCCTCCTTTTCCCTGACTCTAAAATGCCTGCACCACTACCTTTTCATGGCTGCTTGCCCAAACTTAAAATTAAGTTTGAGCATGAGCAGCAGCCTGCACAGCTGCAAGGCACTTGAATCCATGGCTTTGAGATTGTGCTTTGTGAGCCCTTGGGACTTGAGTGTGTGTAATCTTCCCACCTTAAAATTTATCTATATTAAAGTGGAATTATGTAGTGTGTTGCTGGTATCTTGATGGTGAAATATATTTCATTATAAGGAGCTGGCTACTTTGAAAAAAATGGAACAAATTGTATATGTAAGTCTCCAGTGTGTAGATGTTTATTTTGCTTAATTGAGTGGATTTAGGTGTTCACTGTTCCCTGCCTTCCTGCCTGAAAACTAGGACACCTGTTGCTTTCATTATATTTTTGTCTTAATTCAGCAGAGTGAGTGTGGTTCCTGCCACACACAAACCATTCTTCACTTGAACCTACCTTCTGACTCCTAGACGTTATGTTGCAAAAATAGTTCACCACATTTTAAGGTGGGTTTCAAGCTTTAAAATGGGCTTCTTCAACTAAAAATACTATTTTTAATAGTGAAGTCATATTGAAGGAATGATTAGCTTCAGGCTCTTATGTTTTAAAAGTGTTCTGTTTGTCTTAGAACTGCTCTAGCATTTCTTCTAAATGTTACTCAAGAGATTTCAGGTGAAATAATACAGAACACAGTGTGCTCCTGCAGGACAGTATCATGAGGCAAAGCTGAGTAGCCTTACAGCAATGCCTGTTTTGGTTAATCCATGTAACCACACATATTTGAGTCGGATGTTGTGGGTATAACATGGACATTGTTTAGATGCTTAGTGAAATAAGGCAAAAATCAACATATAGGTTGCAGTGCTGTTCTGCAAATAAAACCCCATTCTTCGTGTGTATACAAGACAAGTGCATCCACTGAGCATTCATTTTCATATCCACTGTAAGAACCCATATTATAACCCTCTCCCCTAGCAAAGATCAGTCAAATTCTTTGGAAAACGTACCTTTCGCAATTGTGGGTGGTGTTATTTAGAAACCTTTTTTTTGCAGGGGGGCATGCCCACTGTGTGTCTGGGCTTCATCTCTAACACCATCCACATGCATGTATGTGCATACACTGTTTTCATGGCAACAGGGAAACACTTTGTAAGGCTGAAAAAATGGCTCATAGTACAGCTGACACAGCATTGCAAGATATGTTGATTTGGGCAGTTGAGGTCATGGAGATTACATTCCTTCAGTTACCATTCACTGAAGAGCAGACTTTCTTTTAGTTTTTGCAGGGCAACATGGATCACAATTGTCACTATGTAGAAAGGCTATTATAGCCTCTCTATTATAGCTGAATGCATTGTATTTATTTATTTTGTATAGGGATTTATCGTAAGATGAGTATTTCTGTCTTATTAAGATCTGTGAAATACTTAACAGGTGTGAGATTCCGGATACCCTTTTGTTTCCCTTTGAGGAAGACTAAGGTGTAGCTGGCATAACGGTCTCAAGTTGCTAGTCTGTTGCTTTGCTTTGACAGAATGTCATTCATGATCAGACTTTTCTTACACTTGCTTCCCAAATGAGTGCTTGTGATAGTGAGAGCAGTCATTTTAAGTCAGGACAGTTTACGTCATCTTGGCAAACTTTAACACTTTGCCAGTTGCTGTGTTAACTTGCCAGTGATAACATATGTTGTTTAGCCATCGATTGATTGGCACACTAACTTTGACATAAATCTCTGCTGTGTATTCTGTGCCTTACTTTGTTTTGCATGGCTGTAAAATTGCCTGAGTTGGTAACTAATCTGTAAAAATGGTACTTGAGATCAGCTATAACTTTTTGGATGTTAGCTGCTCAATACATTTGTGGATCATTCTGTACATTTCGTGTTATTTACTTCATACTTACTTTTGTTTGATGTGTTTGTCTTCTTTTAGAAGACATTTATCTTGTTTAAGTGTAATTCTGTGACACAGACAGACAATATCTGGCAAGTAGTTGTTTTTGTTGGCTTTATTTAGGTGATTCTCTTTCAGAAAACTGAAGTTGTTACTTTACTGTGAAGTGTCCAAATATATAACAACTTAACTGTGTCACTTCAGCTTCATGCTGCGGTGGGATTGTTAGTATGTTTGTTAATCTGTTGAATGATAACCTGTGGCCACATAAGTATAGGTTAATAGGTAGATACTAGACTATCTGCTCTTCTAGACAATTTTAAGCCGAGCCAATTTCCCAAAGGTGAGAATCAAACCTTGTGTTTGAGAGAGAAACATCTTAACCATCACTCCAAGCATTTTTTTTTTGCCCATTAAACACTAAATCTCATTAGGGTGTGTTATATTCTAGTTTTACTCAAGCACACATGAGTTGCTTCCGAGAGTGAAGATCAAGGGGATAACCCTGGATGGCAGGAATAAAATGCAGAATGCCGCGGTCTCCTAACAAACTTTGTTGTTTCTATGTATTTTTTAAGATATTTAAATTATCCTTTTAAATGAATTGCTAGGGTTGTCTTTTATTCACTAATGTTGCGTGATCTTGCCATATCCTTTTTTTGTGAGTGTGTTAGTGTGTAAGCACATCTCTGCTTGTTAGATATGTGATACGTTGCACTCAGTGTCTGATAGTACAGGGACGATTGTGAAATTTATTTGATTTTATTAATTTGTTTAGACAGCCATTTTTGAGAGTTATTCCAACAGGTTGCAGCATCATATGACATAACACTTTGTATGGTAGCTTGGGTGTAGTGCATTTTGTGGCTGTTAGTGAGTAAAGCTTTCTTTTAAGTACTTTTCACTGTCTGTTTTTTTTTTTTTTTTTTTTTCCCTAGTGGTGGTGAAACTTTTCTCTCGTGCAAATTTTTAATTCAGTTTGACCATTTTTTGCTGTTTTATTACAGTTTATTTCAGTGTGTTAATCGTTACTATATTTGTTGAATCGATAAATAGGCTTGTTAGACTGGCTGTTGTAAGCCATAACTCAAGTTACATAGTGACATAAATGTGACAAGTAAAAGCATTTTATCAGAGAACAGAGCATAAAATAGTAACTTTAGACATTAAGTACAGTTCTAGTTTACATATAAACTTGTATATAGTAACTTTAGACATTAAGTAAAGTTTGTTTATTTACAAAGTTGTGTATATGCAGTAACTTTAGATGTTAAGAACAGTTATACTTTACATATAAAGTTGCATATGTACAGTAACTTTAGATGTAAAGAACAGTTTTAGTTTACATATAAAGTGATATACATAAAGTTGTATATATACAGTGACTAGACATGAAGTACAGTAACAGTTTACTTATAAAGTTGTATATATATATATATATATATATATATATATATATATATATATATATACACACCTATTTTAGACATGAAGTACAGTTCTAGTTTGCATATGTTTATATATAGTCGAGTGTCAAATAATGTAAGTGTGGCATTTGACATTGAATACAGAGACACTTTGGCAAATTAGCTAGGAATAGCAGTAGTAAACTTTAAATAACATTAGACAATGGATTACATTTTAGTTATACTGAAATTCATCGAGTACATTTTGGCATCTAACAAATTGTCATTTTGCAGAATTGAAGAGTGAGTCAGAAATGGAAAGAAAAGGCATTGACTGAAAGATTGAAGCTTTGCAGTTTAAACTCTCTTACTGCTCAGTTTATTTTCACAAATATTTTTGATGGCCTGATTTGATTGAAGGACTGCTATACTTTGTATGTACTAGCATACTGCTGTTGGATAGTGGCTTTGTCTTCCTTAGGCTTTATCTATAAAAGTTTGATATAAAGCTAATCCACCTTGCCAGGCTGTATTCAAATTATACAAAGCTAAGTCTGTTGCTCTGGTACTTTTCAAGCTCTACTTATCAAAATATTTAGCATATTTATTTCCATACAATGCCACATTATTCATGACAGTTAACCTTTTAAGTTCCAAATCAGAATACATTTTACCATCTTAGAAACCTTCTTAGATCAGTCTGGGAATGAATATGTTTTGCCAGTATTTTTGGAAGTCACAATCAATCTTTCCAAATAATCCTGTCACCAATGCGCCAAATACATAGATCGAAGATGATTGGAGGTTGCAATCAGATGATTTTTTTTTTTAAACAACATTTATAATGGTCCTCCTCCAACTGCATCTCTCCTTGTAATTTAGGCTCGTTGGTGAGAGCTGTCCGTAATCGTTGTGTTGTCGGAAGACAAACAATCTTGTTTAATTTTAAAATAAAATAGCTGGACAAATTGTCGTTTGAAACGACTTATAACTACTGCTACTGGAGTGATCTCCTTTGAGGTATGTGCTAATTCTTTTGACACCACCAATTTTCAAGGCGCCAAAGAGGCGGGATATGAATAGCACTCCGTATGTGCTAGAAAAACAGATTCAGATGCATTCACACAAATTGAGACGGTTTAATTTCCAAAGTTATTTTAATATCCAGCACGTAAAATAGGTCTGCTCCAAATGTCACAAGCGTGCTAGGCTGTTCCACATCCCTTGAACTCAAACCCTAAGGCCGGCGGTTACATTCTTACCATGTTGTTACTGCTACTAGGGAATAAGTTAACCTTTGAGATGGCTCACATCAACACGACCCCTCATTCCCCAACAGTTTATAGAACAGAGTCTGCAGTCGGCCCCTGATTCTTTCCCGGGAGGGGGTGGGGGGAGGGAAACAGAGACTGAAGGAGTGGGGACCAAGAGAAGATGAGCTGTCACCAGGGACTGAGTGACTCTAATGGCATTAAGCAACTAAGGGAGACTTGAAAGGAGATGTTGACCACTGACATTTGTCATTGTTAAGACTCTTAACTTAAGAGACAGGTGTGTCAATGAATACCACATGTATTCTAATGTCAATTAAATGCTAGCTCATACAGCTGCATTTCTTAACCCCTTCATCTAAAATCATTCACAGTTACTTATTCCAGCTCTTAAGGCAGTTGTAAAAGTTGTGCATTTGACACGTACACTTACCCACACACGGATACAGACGAGCGTACGCACACACCCATGTGCCACCAATTCCCACCATTAAATCAGTTTATTTCACTTTGTTTCAAATTGCTGCAGTTCCTTTCTGTTTAATTTTCTGTGGTTCACTTTTCCCAATATCAGACCATTCTTAAATCCTCATTCTGGGAAAAATGCTTCATTCGGGTTAGGTGGTGAAGCACACATCAGCATGTTAACTGTCGGTCTAGTTAGTGTTTGCTTTGTTATTTCTGTCCTAAAGTGCCATTAAATTCTGTTAGTATTAGCATGTCTGATATCCAGCTGAATTCTTTATAATATTGTCTATTCCGCTACTGTTGGACTAGTGAGTAGTCCTTATTGCCTCTTGGTGCCATGATTTGTTTGATGTCTGATATCATCTTACGACTTCAATTGATCTGAGCACATTAACTAACAAAGTGAATGACTGAATGAGGAAATGCCTTTAGATGACCCGTAAATCCAGTTGTCCGTCTTATGCATTTATTTTGCATTGTCTCATTTTGCTTTGCTTCTTTCTTGGAAGACGGCTACAGCAGTTCCCTGCAGGCCCCGAGAGAGAGTCACTAGTTTATAAGCGACTTGGTTAGTATAAAAATGGTTAAGGGGTTCAATTCCTAATCAGGGAGTTTCAGCTCTACTGTATGTTTTTAATTATTTTGGGTATGTCTATCTGTGGAATAAATTTACTTACACAAGAAAGCCGATGTATGGGGGGGTGTTACTGTCCTTAAATAGGAATATGTCGGCCTCTGTGTGTTTAAAGGTTGACATGAAAAGAAGATTACTCAAAACAGCTGGATTGATATCATTTTTAGGGTATTGGTTTCATATAGGACTTATCAGTTAAGCAGTTAAAACTAAATAAATGTAAGCTGCCTTCATTCAACTTTCTTTGTTTGTGTCTTTCGGCTTTTTCCCTGTTAGGGGTCGCCACAGCGGAACTCCTGTCCGCTAATGATTGGCAGTAGATTTTTACTTGCCGAGTTGCCAGCCCTGACGCACAACCTTCAATGAAGGTACGCCCATTCACGTACGTCTCCACACAGAAGACGCTCTAGCTGAGAATCAAACAGGACGTCTTACTGTGAGGCGACAACGCTACCGCAGCACCACCACCGCAGTGTAAACAGTAAAATAAAATAAAAGTACTTTGCTTGCAGTTGTCCTTAAGTTACATTGCATGTTTCGGAACCATAGAAAGGATAATGGATGACCCTTACCAGTAGTCAAAACATTAACACTGTGTTGCTCCTATTTGTGGAAATATATTGAACTGTAATACAGAAGTTTCAACTTTCCAATAGTCTGAATCAAGGGGTTGGAAATGCATGCACTGAAAAACAAATGGAATATTTAATGTCCTAAATGTGAAATACCTAATGCACAAGAAATTTAGAAATTAACTGTAAAGATAATACTTGGGTATTGTTTTTGGATTATGACACACACACACACACACACACATGCACACACACACACACACACACACGCACACGCACGCACACACGCACACACACACACGCACACACGCACACACACACACGCACACACACACACTTCATCTGAAAACCACAAGACTGACAAGGCAGTTTAAGTGTTTATTGGGAAAAGTTACTTAAAACGTAAGGGATGGTCATCTCCGGGCATGAATGGTGCTAATTTCTGTACATTTATCTGATTGTTTGTTAATTTATTTATATCTGTTAACTAGCATAGGGCTCTGACACTTGTACATCAGTTTCAGGCTCATTCTCTGAGTGTAGATATGGGAAAAGGAGAAGCGGCTAAGTATACAAAATTGTACAGAAGAGATATGACACTTGCACGTTTGTAAGATGTACAGAGTAATTTCACAAAGGGTATCCAAAGATGTACAATATGAAGCATGCTGTGTGGGCATGTATGGAAAACAGTAACTGGCATGTGAGAATAATATAGGTAACACATCACCCAGGCAATGGGTTTGAAATAATGGTTTAAGTCTTTGCCTCATAGACATAAGGTACAGAGTTTGATTCTTACTTTGGCTTATTGAATAGATTTAAAATGACCCTTCTGGGCAGTTATCCTAAGATTCACGTAGAACCTATCACAAACAGTATGCACATAGCAGGCACAGTGAACCTCTCACAAAAGGCCTGTGAAAAGGTGTCAAGTTATACATTTTTGTATTGTTAATTTTCACCTATTGGTAAGGCAGAAGCTGCATATATAAATTGGGTAAGAATGTGAGGTATGAATAGAGATGGAAGAGTAGAGTCTGATTATAAATTGGAAGGAGGAGGGGGTTGATGTAGAGTATATGTAAGAAGAATATTAAGGTGGGTGGTCCATGTATGGAGAAGGGGTTGGAACTGTAGGTGGGGTTCTGAAGTGATTGTTAAGAAACTATAGGTGATGTACTGCAGTGTAAAGAACATATAGAAAGCTGAAGCTCTTTTTAATTTTTTTATACTTTTGTTGGTTGAGAAAGATTAACGGAGTGGAAAATCCTTTTTTAGTGGATGCCTGGGGAGAAAAGCTCCAAAAGATACAGAGAGAAAATAACACACATGCATATAAAAGTGCCATCATTGTTTTTAAGTAAAAATGTAGTAAACTTGTTAATTGAACTAACATTCTATAAAAACTGCAGGTGTGGCTTTCGGTGAAATGTATTATGAATGCAACACATAAAAATTTGTATTAAAAACAATGATAATAAGACCGCACGTCTTCCAAACAGCAAATGTAAGTATCATGCAGCAAATGAACAAGTGAAATGCTAGTTTGCAGTCAAGGCATCCCACAGGGCGCTGTCCTAGGCCCGTACTTATTTAGCTTGTAGCTTTCAGATCTAACTTTTTCATCTGAGGTGTTCTACAGTCTGTATACAGATGACTTGAAAATAGGCAAACAGGTTTACATCTGTTATAGGTAGAGCACGTCAGCAAAAGCACTTGACTAAATGTAGCATTTGGGTGCAGAATAATATGTTGATAGATACATTAAAATCTAAATAAATGATATTTGAAAGATAAATTGAAGGGTACATATTTAATACAGCACACAGTGACTGATGCTGTCGATTCATTCAAGGACCTCAGTGTATGTGTAGATGCAGTTTTAAGTATTTTAATCATACAAACCAAATGGTTATGATGATTATAAAACTGTAGGCGGCATATAAAGATTTATAATGTCTAGGAAATGAAACACTGATAAAATCATTCGCAGGTTACATTAAACCCATATTACAATATGGAATAACAACATGAAAACCTTATGAGAGAACAAGCATGAATAAATTGCAGTACAGCTAAAATATACCAAGGGCATTCATGTATGTGGAAATGTAAGTTATGATGAAAGACTAAAATATCTGAACTTGTACCCCTTATTCAAGTATATAAAGGCATTTAGAAATGGCTACCTCTGAGAATGTTTGGGACTAGCAAAGAGTAGTAGACAGTCATCAGAGAGTCTACATAGAAGATTATGTAGGAATGAGAGATGATGCATGAAACAGACAACTAAATTATATTAAAGCAAGCACTAGTTTAAATATTTTTAAAAAATAGCTTGGGTATTTATTATGGGAATGATTGTTTGGTGTATTGGCAGGCTAGAAGGGCATTATTGCACATGCCCAAACTATTTGTGTGTGTATACATACCTAAGTATGTATGCAAATGAAATGTAACAATTTTGCTCTGCTGGTTTAATAAACTGAAAAAAGCGTAACTTTTTTCTGTGGGGAAAAATAAATTTATCTCACACACACACACACACACACACACACACACACACACACACACACACACACATTTTCTTTCTTTCGGTTGCTCCCGTTAGGGGCTGCCACAGCAGATCATCTGTTTCCATTGGCATTTTTGAACTGCTGGAGAGCAGCATTGCCTCCCCCTCCCACACCCACTCCAGAATTTGTTGAAAAGAGAGAGAAGGTACAGTAGGACTTTTGTTGTGAAAACACTAATAAAAGATAATTAATTGTGCTTAAAACCATAGAACGAGCAGTAAACAATCCAAAAACATTACGGCCTGCTTAGGAAAGTTTTATGAGTTCAGTTATTTGGTTTGTTTGTGTCTTTCGGCTTTTCCCGGTTAGGAGTCACCACAGTGGTACTCCGGTCCGCTAATGATTGGCAGTAGATTTTTTACGTACTGGTTTGCCGGGCCTAACGCACAACCTTCAACGAAGGAACGCCCATTCACACACGTCGCTACACAGAAGACGCTCTAACTGAGAATCGAACGGGCAACGTCTAACTGTGAGGCGGTGCAGTCATTAAATTAAGCTTTTACTAATTTATCACAACATCTGTGCCTATGGAATATATTTTTTATGTCTCATAACAATAAAATACATTTCAGAGGGTTTCTTTCCAAATTTATAACAGTGCATAAGCCCAGTATGACATGGAAGGAGAATGATGTGACTTCGTATGGGCTACCAATCATCTTTTCCAGGCATGCATTGAAAATACTTGTACTACCTGTACGTGTGCTGTGTGCTGCACAGGAATTACCTATTTCTACTATCATATCCACAGCAAACTCATGTGCAACTGAATGTAAATTGATGTCTTTCCAAACGTGATGTCAGAGCTTATTAAGGTAATCTTTTCACAGCCACCAAACCCAGTGTCCCACTTTCCCGCTTTCACCTGGTGGTCAACTAACCAGATTGCGCCCCCCCCCCTTTGCAAATTCCTGGATACACCACTGTATTTTTAAGTATTGCTCTTACAAGCATCAAAAGTGGATATGTTAATAGGTTTTGCATCAACATGAATTTTCTAAAGGGTGTGAAGTCTGAAACTCAGGTGGCCTGTCATTGTTGTCTGACTTCAGTCCTCAATGATTTGCAAAAGCTTTGCCAGAAAACACAAATTATGTGAGGAATAGGACAAAAATATGAGGCAAAAATCTGGATATTCTGTTTAAATGTGGATATTTGAGAGGTATGAGGATAGTGGAAAGTTAGAGAATACATGGTTCAGGCAGCTGTGCAAGAGAGAGAGCTTATTTGGTAAGCTGTGAGGTTAGAGCAACAGAACATAAGATATCAGCTAGCAAAGATCTCCACCTTTACCTTAATTAGGGCATATGTTGTATATAATAGATGAACTAGACAACCATTTCTCTGCTTTTGTATGCTATATTTCTGTTCAGTTACACTTAGTATATTTCACAAGTGTATTATTTCCGAAAGGTATTCACTGTAGAACTATATAATGAACAACAGTTTAAATAGCATCCTATTGGTATGAGCATTCAAATCACTTGTACTTAATTAAAATCATTAGAAGCACAAAAACATGATCATCTGTATTGCCAGTGCTTCAGATACTGACAGCAACAATTAGTTCCAACAGAAATTCAGGTAAATAAGAGAGATGCAAGGGTAACAAATGTCCTCCCAGTTAATGAATCAGGTACTTAGCATTTGTTTTTAATGAAAGGCTTTAAATCAAATGGCAAAATTAAACTAGAATAGTTAATAGTCTGTGTAATATAACCCCACCCAACAAACTCTTAGTTTAAAAATCTTAAAGCTGCCACTGTTTGGTATTTCATCAGTCACCTAAATAGAAAAATTATATCTTTCAGATTACCTTACTGTTTTCAGTGAAATATACTGCCACTGATAAGTGAACCATGATGTTCTGTTTTGTAATGCTTTGCTGTCTCTGTATAAAATGCGTCATGTCTGCAGTGCAAACTGTACTCATTGTACATATCGCAGTGAAGATTAGGATAGTTCAACCTTCTAATTGGACAATTAAAGCTGCTTTCTCATTCATTAAGTGTACTACATGTACATTTTCGGCTTTAAAACACAAACAATAATACTCCACTCTTACAAAGTTTCATTACTAAAACAGTGAAAACAACAGACAGTAAATATTTTGATTTAGTAGCTTGCTAGCTCCCCCAGAATATCTTGTAAATGCATCCATTCTTTGAGCATTTTCTACATAGCAAATGCCCCAAAATCTGGTAAAGAGTTACATTAGTCTCCCCCTCCCGTTTCAGTGCTCTGGATCATTTTATAATTAGCAGTGGCTTTGCCTCGTGTGTAATGCGATAACCTATGTTAGAACATCCATTTCCGGTGAAAACTGCTTCCTTTTTTGGTACTTTCTAATGTTCTCATTTTATTTCATTTAACATTGTCCCTTAGGTAAATTGCTTGCTGCACAGGTTAAACAATGAATGAATAACTTTTGCGTGAGATAAATGTATTTATGCATGCATTTTATAAGGCATTGCTTCTTTCTTCTGTTTATTTTTCTGTCGTCTTGAATTCCTGGTACAGAGTACACATTTTATTCATTTATGCTATGCAAATACTAATATTAAAATAATACAATCTTACAAGTCATGTAGAGTATCTTTGCAAAAAAACAATTTATATATTTAATAAAAATACATAAATTCACTTTCCGAGGGACATTTTAGTTTTAATTATAAGTAAATTACCTTTCTTTAAGGCCCATACACTAGTAACCAGTATTCCCCACTGCAGTAGATTATGTAATAAAGGTAATAAAATAAACAATCCATTTCATTTCTAGTATTTAAAAATCTGCTTCAAGATTATTTATTTAAAAGAAAAAGTTTATAGTGTATCAAGTATTTTTGTTGATAAAAGTGCTCCGAGTTCTGCTTGTATGAGGACTAGGCAGATTTCCCATACAGTTTAAGTCCTCTGATACAGTCTGCATTTTTGCTTTGTCCCGGTATATGTGGACATACATAGAGCTCACCATAGTTAAAGGAGGCTTTTGCAACCATGCAGCATTTGATCCATCTCTTAATTTTCTGAAGGAAATGAGTGCATTTAGCAAGTTTAATTTAAAGTACAGACGAGATCATTTTTATTAAGAACCACCATGACATTTTCACTGTTAATTCATTTAAGCAGGACTGCAATAACTGTGTCTTAAATCAGAGGTTGGATCTGCACTTATATTTGTAATATAGACACACACACACATATATGTGTTACTTAGCTGACAGAACATTTAATTCTTATTGTCAGAGATGGAGAGATGGAAAACATTATGATCCTTGTACTGATAAAATAAATGCCAGAGTTAGAAGTCTGGCAATTTAAACCTGTCAAACCATACACAAGTACAATATAAATAAATGTAGTACAAGAAACCGTCTCAGTTTTTTTAGTGACAGTAACTACATACGTCCATCTCTTTTATAGATTTTACATTGAATTTGATGAGTTCTGCCTATTTTAGTTGGGCGGATGATTCTCTACAGTTGTCTTTCATTTTACTTTTGTGTGTTCCTCTAAATCTGGTGTATTGCTCTCTATAACTTTACAGTATTAACTTGGGGGTCAGCCTCTGTGATAATGCCTGATTACATGCACAAAACTTTCTTTTCCTTCAGTGATGTGATGCATTTGTGTGTTCACACTACATTCTTTGAGTGCACTTTGGGTGAGTGATCAGTTGCCACTTTAATCACAGTGAACCAGTCACCTCATGCTGCACATGTGCACAGACAGGAGGCATTGAAGTTTGCTGGGTTGTAGACAGTGTATATATACATGAGACACAATATCTTACAGTGCTGTAACAAATCTCCCATATAAATCATCTGCCTGCTTCTTCAAATGTGTAGGGTCACTCCAGATTAACTGATGGTTGAGTTAAGATTTCACTTTACAGGACAGTTTTATTTTTCAAGGATCACGTCAGTCACCCTACTTGACAGGGGTCCATGGAAATAAATAGTGTGGGGAAAAAATAGCCAGGGAATTGTTATGGCTAGGCTTGCATAGGCCCTAGGGCAGATAGCCTAGTACCAACCTATGAACTCTTTACTGTTTTCACACTAAGTTCATGACAGAAAATATTCCTTTGTCACAGTTTTCAGGAACAAAATAATTTGCAGTAAAGTTATTAATGTGAGTACCCAAATAATTTTCCCTTCTCTTAAGGAGTAAGTAGGGTGATCTGGAGAAGCACACTGTTTGCAAGTGGCATATGTGATGCAGTTCTAAGTGCTGAGTACATACAGTGGGGTTGATGATATGGATGAGGTTTAGAGATTATGTGTCTCTGAGGACCTAACTTTCTATAACACACATTTTCTTGGAAGTGATTAGACAGTTGAGATTGATGAGGGTTACTGCCCGTCAGACTAGATGTGGTGAGCACGTCTTTTATTCCGATATTTTGATACTGCCAGTTTGCTTCTTCATAGTATGTGGTACAGTGGGTATCAGCATTAATAATGCTAATATGGTATTAAAATGGTAGTAATAAGGTAATGAGATTGTAACTCAGGAAATAAAAAAATATCATCCTTTACTTCATCGGTGGTGCAGCGGTAGTGTTACCACACAGCAAGAGGTTCTCCGATTCGATTCTCGGCTTGGGTTGAGAGTGCCTTCTGTGTGGAGTCTGCATGTCCTCTCCGCGGTCGAGTGTGCATTCGAAAGACATGCATTGAATGGGCGTGCCTTTGTTGAAGATTGGGCGTTGGGCTGGTAACTTGACACCATAAAAACAACTGCCAATCATTAGCGGACCGGAGTTCCACTGTGGCGACCCCTAACCGGGAAAAGCCGAAAGACAAACAACATCATATCCAGGATGTAGGCCATTCATCAAATGCTTTGTGTTTGTGTAGTGATAAATGCCTCCCATTGTAGACAGGGCTTGCAACCTGGGAGTGATATTTGGTAATGAGCTAAAAGATATGCCAGTACCTTCGGTGATTGGTCAGACAGTTATATTTACAGATTGCTCCACAAACATCCCAAAGCTTGAGCAGGCCCTAGAAACGTTTTGCTTGCATTAATGAAACACCCAGTTTTTATTGTGTTGCAAGTATTTGGGTTGCCTTCAGCTTGTGCAGAAATGCAGCAAGCTTCTTATTGATATTTCAGAATATTCATATTGCACCTGTTCCAAGCGATCTACAGTGGCCACCAGTGAGGCAGTGCATCACTTAAAGTGTTGGAGTTTTTATCTACAAGGTACTACATAACCAAGACCATAAATTCCTAAAAGATTTACTGGCTTCCTTTCTGCCAAGGTCCAAGCCGTACTCCTCTACCAACAGACATTCCCAGCATTTGTCTGGAGATGTAGCCACTATTTACAGCATTGTGCTACATCAGATTTGAACAAAAAATAATTTAAATACTTTCTTTTTGTCAAGTGTAACAGTATAATGCAGTTTGTTTATATGGTTTTACCCTGAAACTTTTTAATTTTTATTTATCTATTGTTGAACAGCTTAGTTCCACTAGGCTGTTGGGCTCTTTTCAGGGGAGACCCAGGGTGGTATTTTTACAACTACGGGAACTTTGGCCAGGGCATTAAAGAACTCCCCCCTGCTCTTTTTGATGGGTGCCATGGGACATTTTATATCCACCTGAGGTACCACCAACTCAAGTAGATGGGACCTTGGATTAACATCTCATCCAAAGGATGACCCTTTCATGAGAGCAGCATCCCACTTATGCTGCACAGTACTGTGAGGAATCAGTCTACCTGCTGTGGGAAAAGAACCCACAGCTTTCTGCACTAAAGCCAAGTGTGCTACCTGCTGTGCCACAGACACTGCATAAGTATTTACTACTGTTCTGCAAGTGTCTTGATAATGACATTTTTTAAATAAACAACCATTTCCTGACTTATTCTTACATGAGCAGTGTACAGGGAAGTGATATGAGCAGGATAATTGGAGGACATTAGTAGCAAAATTTGAGTTAGTCCCCAGCTCCCTGGGAAATGAAACAGCAGTTCAAGTATTTTAATCTAGTATTACTAGCACACCAACTGAGAAGAAACAACTAAATAAACTGATGTTCACTTAAGCATTCTGGCACTGACATTCCCAGTTTAGAGGAGCTGAAAGTGACAAAATGGCATTCGTTACAAAGTTGGGGGCTGACACTGATGAACTACAAAGATCAAGCCATACAACTGAATTTGGAAGGAAAAGAAAACATATCTTTCAAGCAGACAGTGTGCTACAGGCCTTAGCGCAATTCCAAGAAGCTGCTGCTGCTCAAGGTTTTTGTGGGAATTATTGCAAATGGACTTTTGCTTCAGTTAAGATGGCTAATGATGAGCTGTTCTAAGCAGCATACTGTTACCATGTATGATCTGTCCGTCCCTGGTTCTGTTCCAGAATATGCCAACATATCTGGTATGGCTGGTTGTTTTCTAGCATGTGCTGCAAACTAATAAACATATTTAGGCTCCAGTAATCAGAAGTCTGACTTTGGAATTTTCAGTATAAATAAATGGCTGTAGACACGAGACATAATCATTAATGCATTATATTAAGTTGTCCTGAGAAGGTTGCTGCCTTTAAATGGCTATATTTGTTCCATGTTTGTATAGAATAGCACCAGTCACTGAGTAACATAGAACTACTCTCTTTATTGCTATTGTGAAAGCATCTTTCTATCTGTATACCACTGATAAGGTATCAGAATGCCATGAAATACTGCAGTCTGGTTAATTTTTCATTTCAAAGTAGAAAGACACTTCTACAGCCAGACTGCCATGGTTCCTTGAATGACTGCAGAAACTCTTAAGACTCAGGTGATGGACCCACTGGGAGCAAAGCAATATTGTTTTCCTTGCATTCTTTTCTTTCCAGATAGAGCTCTACAAAAATGAAAGATGAATTAAATTTGAAAGAATAATAGTGGGGGTTGAATTGAATTTTTATTTTGTGTGTAAAGAATACTTAATAAGCATAAGCCATTTGGGATTTAGATAATTTCCAGGACATCAGTGTGCTGAGCTCAGCTTGCAAGTAGTGTGGACACAGAACAGTGAAGGGAGGGGGTAGGCAGCCAGTTCTTACCCAGCAGAAGGTTATATATTTTGAGAAGTATAGATAAAGAATGACTCTGTGGGGTTGAATAGCTGTAAGCCATGACTCAGTTCAAAACTGCATAATTAGACATGGATTTTAGTTTGATTTAGAATGCCACAGTTAATGCTTCTTATAGAATATGGCATAGAGATGTGTGACATTCCTGGAGGTCTTAATGATTGTTACAGCTTGTCAGGTCCCCTAAGAATTGAACATTGTGACAGTAGCTTAAGGGGCATTAAATGAGCTTTCTGAAATGTGTGATTTTGTTTGTTGCCTCCTTTAGAAGGCAGTTTGTGGTTGAATCCCTTATGTTGTTTAAATACAGTGATGCTAAAATAGTGCTAAGCTGAATATAAAGTCATAGATTAGCCCATAAAGATTAGTTACAATCTGCAAATAAAGAGTATGGATTAGGTAGGCACACTCTGCAGGTGCTGTGGAACAAATGCCATCTTTGGTCCATGTTCCGGTTTTATAACTGACTGAATTTCTCTGTCACTGCATAAGTGACAAAACAAGTATGATGATATTAGTGCTGTATATTTTTGTGCATAGGTAAACTGCTATCTGGCCAGGTGCTAGAGAGATAAGTGCTTAGCATAATTTTTATTTTTTTCACTAAAACTTGCTGACTATCAGGTTATTATAATTTATGCCATCCCAAGAGTAAGATGTTTTAAAACAGTTCCATGTGAGTGTCTCCTGTTAATTTTTCAGGTGCCATGTGTGACACTGTGAGGTATTGCTAGCTATGCCAGGAGAAGCAGGGCAGTGGATGTGCAACATATGCCAGCACAGCTAGCTGGAATTTTGTAAAGAATTATAGGTTATTTGTATATCAAACTGATTTCTACAGATGCTTATGTTGAAAAATGTATTTGTGAAGCTGCTTGAACAGTGTGACCTGGTGGACAGAAAAATAAATATACATGTATTATTGTAACTGTTTAAATGTATTTGTTTCAACAGAAGATACTGGAAGAGAAGAGGTTAATCTCAATCCACCTAACTTTGAAAATAGTTTGAAATTAAATTACGTGGCTTAGGCCATAAAGATTGTATCTTACAGTTCTCAGTGCAGCCAGGGACAAAAAGTCTGTACTAGGAAGCCTTCAGCGTCATCTTTGGGGTGAACTGTTTGCTACTCTGGAAGGATGGAGGTTTGAAATTGTTTTATGACTGACAGGAGCTGCAGCAGATCTTAGCAAGGCTCTCAATGTATATATTATTGACACACACATGCTAAATCCTGACAGCTTCTAGCCGAGGGGGGTAGCATGAAAACCAAAAGTCAGCTGACCAGATATATATGATGTCATTCTGTAATCCATCACTAAAAATGATTTAATACTAGGTGAGACTGAAGTCTCATTGCAGTCTGTTCTTGGAACCTGACAAAGGACTCCTCACCTACTTCATATTGTCTTGCTCTAGTAAGTGACTAGGGAATAGTAATTCTTAAGATCAGTTAGGAAAATATAGTCAGACTAGTTAAGTACCGTTTTCCTTATCTGTGTGAATCTATTCATCTGTGTTTTTTTTAATATTTCCTATAATTGAAACTCTGGTCTTTATTCTAAATAGATATTTAGTATTTTCATGTTGTTTTCTTATTTATTATTAAATATATTTAAACTTTTCATTGTGGCTGGTCTTTCAGAGACTATTTTGTTCTCTGAGAGTACTTGTATATATTTGGTGACAGCTCTGGTCATTCCTGAAAGCCTTGCTGTTGGTCAAACTATCATTGTATTAATATTATACAGTATAATTAGGTACCTTTTAAGTGCCAGCTTTGGGGTGTTTGGTGGCATTGTAACTACCTTATAGTCTGGGCAGAAGGGGGCATATCTAGTAAATCTGTGCGAGCCTCTCCTTGGGTTGTGTGTGGGTGTGTATATGTGTGTGGAAAATCAAATCTCTAGAGTATATGTCGGCTGTTTGGAGTAGGGACATATGAAGCACTGGTTTCACACACAGAGAGTGCTGGAGAACTTGACTTGGCCACTCGGGTGAGGTCTCAACTCTATAGCTCTGCCAGTCCAGAGTTTTACTGGGGACCTAGAGGGAGACAGAGAGAGAAATTCTGACCCCTGACTGAGTGTGTTCGTCTTAAGGGAAATTGTACTTGATGCAAAGAGCTGCATCTGGAAATACTGGGTGTATCCATCTTTGTTCCAAGTCAACATCCATCTCCAGGGCCAGTGGTGAGGATTCAGGCTCCTTGATTACTGGCCCGGAGTGGGGACGTTACACCATGCAATACAAGGTTTGCACTGCCTAACTCAGACTGGCTTCACAGAGCTAACCTCGGCTGTAGAGAACTAAATGTTGCAATTTTAACATAATGAGGCTGACAAACAACTGATATGAAGTTTTGAAAGACGTAGGGTGACTTGCAGGCTGCTAATGGTCCCAGAGCAGCAGACTTTCTAGCTTTGTTTTACTGTATTAACCCCCGCCCCAGTTGCACACTTGTAAGGACCGACCAACACCCAGTACCAGATGACAGTTTACTAAATTCATGAATAAACACTTTGATGTTTCACTCATCTGCATGAATATTAATCTAGGATTGTCATCATGCAAAAGGCAGATGGTATGCAGACTTGTTAGTTTCTGCTATAAATCTAAGTATATGTTGACATTGCTTAAAACCAGTTTCCCAAAGTACACCATGTGACACCCCACCACTGAACCAGTAATCAAGGAGTCTCAATCTTCTCCACTGGCACCAGTGGGGGACATACACTGAAAGGATGACAAGGTACACGCACAGTATTACCAGATGCAGCTTTTTGCATCAAGTGCAGGTTCCCTTAGAAGCACACACAGAGACCATAGTCAGTCTGGGGCTGGTTTCACCCTCCTTCTCCAGATCCCCAATCCAATAAGACCACCCACTGTCGCAGCTGTAGAGTTGAGATCTCAACTTAGTGGCCAAGCCAAGACCTCCATCACCCTCTCTGTCCAACCACTGCTTCATGTCACTGCCCAAGCAGCTGACACACACACACAATCTTTGAGGTTTGATTTATGCACTCACACACACCTGGGAAAGACTGACACAGGTTTACTAGCTATGCACCCTTTTGCCCAGACTATAAGATAGTTATCACTGCCACCAGCCAGCTCCTTATCAGCTACTTTAAGGCCCTTAACAAAGGGTGTCCAATCTTACTGTGTAGTGTTACTATTAGTACAAATGGTAGTTTGACCAAGAGCAAGGCTATTAGGAGTGGCCCATAGTGTTACTAAATAAATATCCAAGTACTCTCAGAACTTAAATATCTCTAGACAGATTAGCCACAATGAAATATTTAAATATATTTAATAATAAATAATAAAATAACAAGACAATACTAAATACATAATTACAGTGACATCAGAGTTCAAATCACAGGAAATATTTAAGACAACATTGCAGGGCAGTCTCAAAAAATGAAGAAAAATATCTAAACTAAGCTTTGCTATATTCCTGACTATATCTAAGAGAGTTATTATTCCCTAGAAACTTACTTACAGAACAAGGCAGATGTGGTCAGTGGATGTTCTCTAGTTGCTGTTGTCAGGTCAAAGACAGAATATAGAATGCTGCCTCTGTCTAACAGACCTATCTAATATCTCAAATATTACTGCTGGGTTAGCTTGCAGAATGACAGAATTTCTTGTCATCTTACTGCTAGTCCCCAGGCCCAAAACAATTGTTGATGGTAGCTGGTAACATTTAGCATCTACCTGTATAAATACATAGATGAGGGCTTTTCCTCACATATTTGGGAAGTGCTGGAAGTCATAAAACAATCAAACACTTCCAAGACATTACAGAAGCTCTCCCAGCACAGACTCTGTGTCTCCGGCCTAGCCTGCAAAGTAATTCAATTTCAGCTATTTTTCTAAAATGTACTAGACTGAGGTTAATCTCCTGTATCCCAGTTTCCACTGTTAAAATGCATGCATCTAAACAGAATATTGCATGTACATTTCTTTTCCATTTGGGTACACTGTGGATACATTTCAAGCACTTTGCAAAAACCTTTTCAACACACACTTCTGTATCAGCAGTTTGATATTCACATGACATACAGTTCTATTACATTTGTAACACAAGCATGTTATACAGATCATATTGATATTTACAAATGACATATAATTATTTACAAATTTTCAGATAGCTGTGCTGGCAGTATCTCCCTTTGTCACAGTCTGCCCCCCCCCCCCAAAAAAAATACTCAAGCTATTTCTTTGAGAGGAATTATCCTATCTGGGAATACATTATCCCATTCCTTGTCTTGATATTCCAGCTGCCTTGGCATTGCTGACCCCAGTACAGTGCTGCACTGTTCTAACATATGCCTGAAACCCTAGGCTCCACCGTACTAATTTGGGATTTTGTTGGCTGGCTTGCTGTCTGTAGCCATAGATACCCCTCAGACTCCTCCTGCCTTCTACTGCAGATACTCAGCACAAGGGCTTCTCTATCATGGTAAGGTTTCATCATGTTAACACGGTACATCTTGTACCCCTGCCTCCAGTCCTAGCAGTTCTGCCATGTAGTTAATATCACTGACCTTCCTTACCACTTTAAAGGGTCCCTCCTAAGTTGCCTACAGCTTGGTGTGTCCGACAGGAATGACAACCATAACCTGCTGCCCCACAGCATACTGTCTAGCTCAAGCATTCCTGTCATACAAGACCTTTTTCTTGGGCTTCTACCAGGTTCTTCTGGGCCCAAGCCCATGAGTTTCCTGAGCCTTGTCCTGAGGTTTAGGACATATGGTACAACAGACTCCTTACAGGATTTACACACACACTCCCACGCATCACAAATCAAATCTAGAGGTCCCCTCACCCTATGCCAATACAGCAACTGAAAGGATGAAAAAACTGTGGATTCCCGGGCACCTCTCTATAAGCAAACAGATGGGGCAAATATTTGTCCCACTCCCTTTTAAACTGGGCTGCAAATGCCCATAGCATGGTCTTTAGTGTAGAGTTTAACCTCTCCATCAGACCATTACTCTGGGGGTGGTAGGAGGTGGTCTTTAGGTGCTTCACCCCAGAATGTTTCCACAGAAAATCCATCAGGTCTGACATGAAATTGGCACCTCTGTCAGTCAGTATTTCTTTTAGGAAACCTACCCTGCTGATAACAAAACATTTGTCACCTTTTCTGCCTCGAAGGAGGATAGAGCCACCACCTCGGGGTACCTGGTAGCATAATCTACTACCACTAGGATATACTTATTCTGTGTGGAACTTGGGGTAATCAGAGGCCCCATAATATCCATAGCCACCCTCTGAAACAGCTCCTCAATCACAGGCAAAGGCATCAAAGGAGATTTCACCTTGTCTCCTGCCTTGCTTTCCTTTTGGCACTGCTCACAGGTCCTGCAGTACCCGGTTACATCTATAGAAATCCCAGGCCAATAAAAGTTCTGCATAATACGTCTCTTTGTATGCTTTATGCCCATATGACTTGCAAAGAGAATGTCATGGGCTATGGCTGGAAGTGCCAGATGGTAAGCTCTGGGCACTATTAACTGTTGTATTCTCTCACCCTCTAGTCCACTCTCTATACAGTAACCCTTTCTTCAAGTATACAGATTTACCCCTTTCATTCAGAATCAGGTGCCTCACTAGCAACCTCCCTCAGTCCTTGTAATGTAGGGTCTGAGAGCTGAGACTGTCTCAACTCTCTCTCTTTGTAACCCTTCCCAGCTCATGTTCTATAGGAAGTCTGGTATCCTCTGACAGCAGTGCCTTACTATGAGCCTGAGTACTACTACTCACCTCTGCCCTTGCAGTCACTCTATCCAAGAGAACATCAGTACCCACAAGCAGCTACGACTCACCTTCAGTCTCACTGCTACTGGGTAGCTCCCTTCCTGAAGTAGCCACCTCACCAGTCCTTGCTTCATTTGTGCAGTCTGTCTGGCTCCCCCCAGGCTACCAGACCCACATGCTCGTCTCCAAGCCTGTTTTCATGTAGCTGCATGCACACAAGGTACTGCATTATAAAATTATTCCCTATCAGGACATGTGCAGGAATATCCTCAAACACAACTACTTGTTTGCTTACTTTTCCATCCTCCCAGTCAAGGTGAACCCTAGCCAAAGGTATTTGGAATGGGGTTCTTCTTAAAACTCTGACTGGAGTAGACTGCCCAAGCAAGTGGTGCTCCTCTTTAACCATTGCAGGCTTCACAATGGTTAGGTCAGAAGCTGTCTCTCTCTTAGTAGTGGCCTGTTTTCCATCTACTAAAATATGATATAACTTCTTGTGGTAGTTTTGTACCCTTGTTGTCTCCAGAAATTTTACTGCTGGCATTCTGTCATTCCCACTTACTGTCTCCCCAACCTCTTGTTCCCCATCTTGCCTTCATGGACATCTATAGGCTACTTGGCCCTACTGGTTTTATTTAAACCATTTAACCCTTGGTCCTGGCCGTGTACCTGAACTAGTGGCTTCCCCTGCTATTGGCATACTCTGTTAGGGTGGTTTAGGCTGCCCACCATGGGTTCCCTTAGACCCATGAGCAGTACTGGGTATCCCTTTCCTGTGCAGTGATGCCCTGCTTGCTAAGTATAGGTCTCCCTTTTTCCGGAGGTCATTGATGTATTACATTACATTCCCTATCTGCTAACCAGATTTTCATGTCCTCATACAAAGTGCTAAGGGCTTATTCCCTCACTAGAAGGTCTGCCAGCCCTTCAGAAGTGGTGACATGACACCCACATACCCATCTATAAAAAAATAGTGCTTAACTCAGCAATATATTCACACACACTTTTATCTGCCTTTCATCTATGCTCACAAAACTTTTTTCTATAAGCGTCAGGTGTTAACTCTAATAACACTCTAATAAACAATTTTTAACTGTATTATAATTTAAGCAGTCAGTATCATACAATTTAGAAATATCAGTTACAGCTTTACCGTGGAGTAAGGGGGTCAGGAACTGTACCCAGAGCCCTTGGTCAACATCATACTGTTTACATACCCTTTCAAACGTATGAATAAAACTTTCAAGATTATCACCCTCTGTAAATTGTGGAAGAAATTTACTGACCTTTGTTGCTTCTGGGGTTCAGTTATTCCCTTCCCCATTACCTCCATAATGTATGAAACTGAGATCCCTCATAAAATCCTCCAAAGCTAGTTACAAAAATAAAATTGCCAAAGATTCCAAAGACAATCACAAGGCATTCTATAACTATGTCAAGAATTTAAATGACAATGCTCAGATCTGCTCTGAGCTACAACAGAATGGCATTAAATATACTGATCCCAAGGATATTGCCAGTATCCTGGCAGATCGATTCAGTGCCAACTTCACCCCCCTCTCATCCCCTAAATGGCCCATCTCAGTACCTGAGGATTGCCAAATTCTGGTAATAACAACCAAACAGGTAAAAAACGCACTCTGCAAAGCTAAGAATACAGCATCCATGGGACCAGATGACATCCCGGGCCGTGTAATACATGAACTACAATACGAACTGGCACCTCACCTAAGTGTCATGTTTAATCATAGCCTCACCTCAGGTTTCGTGCCCACTAAGTGGTGCAGAGCTACAGTTATCCCACTCCACAAGGGGGGATCCACATTGGATCCCGGAAACTACCATCCCATCAGTCTGATGAGCCTGATCTGCAAGGCCATGGAGCGTATTATCATGGAACTTATAAACAAAGACATTGGCAACCTTCAAACACTGGACCCCACCCAGTTTGGGTTTTTGAAGGGCCGATCTTGTCTCCTGAACCTGATTGACTTCTTCAAATCAGTCTCCAGAGCCATGGACAAGGGTAAGGTGGTCCATACAGCCTATCTAGAACTCGCCAAGGCCTTTGACACCATCCCCCACTCTGGAATCATAGATAAACTTACTAAGCTGGGCATTAATCCCTACATCACCCAATGGGTTGCCAACTGGATTACTGACAGAACCCACACTGTAAAAGTAGCCAACTCCAAATCCAGCTCCAGACAAGTGACAAGTGGAGTACCTCAGGGTTCAGTCCTAGGACCGCTCTTGTTTGGCATTTAATTCTCTGAAGTACAGGCCAACACTAAGGGACTCTGGCTAACAAAGTTCGCAAATGACTGCAAACTGGGAGCCATTATTGAATTCCCAAATGATGCGGATACTCTACAAAAGGGCCTTACAGAAACAGATTCTTGGTGCCAGAGCCATGGGCTCAAGCTCAATGCCAAGAAATGTATAGTTATCCCCTTTGGGAAAAAACATGTACCCGTGAATTACCACATAGGTGGCAGTACACTAAACACTGAAAGTGTGATAAGAGACTTAGGGACACAGGTGGACAGTGGTCTCACCTTCGATAACCACATCGCCGCAACAGTCAGGAAATCCTATGTGGCACACCTCATCACTAAAGGCTTTTCATCAAGAAAAAAGGAGGTCATTGTCCCAATGTACTCATCCCTCATTAGACCCATTATAGAATACAACGCCCCCTTTGGTATGTACCTCTCAAGACATCTGCAACAACTGGAAAGGCCGCAGAAATGCCTCACTAAAAGAATCACAGGCCTAAAGCAGATGCCCTACGCTGACCACCTTAAAAAACTCCAGCTATACTCTGTCGCATATCGTCTACTCAGAGGCGATCTCTTCTTGGACATGCTACACTTAAAGAAATCCCAGTCCCTCAGAGCCACACGCTGCAGGGATCTAAATCTTGTCATCACAATAAACAAAACATGCTGGAGGCATAGGTTCCTGACCCAGAGACTCCCAGACCCTGGAATAGACTGCCCATACATGTCAAGCAGAGTGCCTCTTTGGCCCTTTTCAAAAGGAACCTTGACGGTTGGATGGGAGAAAGAAAATTCATCCCGGGGATCACGTCAGTCGCCCTGCTAGACAGGGGTCCAGGGAAGTAAATCATGTGGGAAGAAATAGCCAGGGAATTGTTATGGCTAAGCTTGTATAGGCCCTAGGTCTGATAGCCTAGTACCAACCTATGAACCTATACAAAGGTTAAGAAATACGTTTTATATTGCATGATAATTTCCAATGCATAACATTGTTTTTAGATCTTGCTTGTTTCGTATGATAGCTTTCAATTTCTTATCTCCTGAACTGGGGAAAAATTTAGAAATCATTACAATCAAAGAAGGTTTTTAAGGTATTAGTGTTATTAACTTGAAACGTTGACAAAATAAGAAGTGAATTAAATATGCAGTTTCAGAAGTAAGCCCATAACTGTAATTGTCATTAAGTATAGTCCACTATACTTGCTCCCAAAATCGCCAGTTTTCAGAGGGATTAAGAATGACTGAGCAATTGTAAATCGACAGTTAAGTGGTACGGTGAATGCACAAAAGGGTTATTACCCATTGTGACACCGTGTGTGTGCCCCCCCCCCCCGCAAGCAGCAAATGAGATAAATGCTCTCAAAGGGATAATCCAAGCCACAAAACACTTCTGACTGTCCTGCAGCACACAGCTGTCCACTGGAGTAACCTGCTCCCATTATAAGTTCTCTTTCAAGATTAAAAGTGCTGTGCTGTGCCCTTCCTGTGTGGAGTTCTTGCATTCACCTTACTTGTAAAACAAGAAAGTTCCTTTTCAACCACTGGATTAAATAAAGGTCCCATCCTGAGCACAAACCCAAAACATGACCACAGCTCCCAGTACATACAGGTCTAATTCATAACAAAAGTTGAAGAGCTAACCAGTATCCTGGAGACGTATCTGACCTACAAGCACCAAAGGGGCAAATATTTATGAAAAATCCTCTGATCAGCTGCTTATTTATGAACCCACATTATAAAGCAAAGACAGCACTTTTCTGTCAAGGCATTTAGTTTATTTTATACCAAAGTGAAGTTGTTGTCTTCATTCGCTCTTCAACCAGTGGGTACTTAGATTCAGCACGGATCCAACTCAGATGCATTTCCAGCATCTGATCCAAGCTCCAAATTCCTCCCCTACCCATAATGCCCCTGTCTCCCTCCTCCCTTCAGATCTTGTTTGCCGTGCTTGGTGTAAGCATCGTGGTCCATTGCTCTGAGATTCTCTTGTGGTAAGTGACTGTGTTTTCGTCTATCTATATAAATTTTTCTACTAAAATTTCTGCTGAAGACTTCAAAGTTTTCATAAATGTCCTAACTCCTCCCCTGGGGACTGACACGTTGAGCCTGTTGTGTAATGTCTCAACAATGAATGTACTTACTCCTGCGTACACATTTGAAGAACTACCAATCACATACAGCTTGACAGTACTGAGAACACCTCCTAACCCCTTAGTGGTACATGCCGTGCACTTTGTCATCAGACATTATTCATGTTGTAGTGGACTAGGCCACTTCCCCCCTCTTGGATTTGAGTCTGTATTTTATTTTATTTATTTATTTATTTATTGCATTTGTTAAAGGGGTAGTGTCTGGGCCAGGGGCCCATTTTCTGGGGGGAGAAAAACTCCACAAATAGTACAATATAAACAATAGTTATTTATATACAAACAAAACAAAACAAATTCATGCAGTTAAGCAGAAAAAATATAATGAATTCAACACGCAGTCAAATATCGTATGTAGGTACAGTTATGAGCAAAGTGCATTTGAAAACATGTATAAGTAGCTGAAGATATTTTTAATTTTGCAGATCACTGATGTGGTGCAGAGATGAAAGAGTCTGCAAGAGAGGATAAATAAGAAGTCCAGGTAGAGTGTAGAGGGTACTGGGGTTGCAAGAAAGTAAGAGTAGTTGTGGGATGGTAGGCGAATAAAGTAGGGTAAAAGTAATGAAAACAGGAAAGAATTATCCTGGAGAGTGGCAAGAGCACAGCCAATGACTAGCAAGGTGTTCTTTTAGGAGATGTTTGAACTGATGGTGGTTAGGGATTTTTGCTATTGTCTATTTCTTCCCACACTCACTCATGGGCTCCTACTGCCTCAATTGCTAGTCAATCCCAGGTCATCTGGGTATCAGTCTAAGATTTATTTTCACACCACAGAGCTGGCCTACGTATGAGGGCTAGATGGATTGTACTGACATTTTCCATCTTGTATGTTGATGTGTCTTATATTTTATGTATCTCCTTGTGGTATATATGTGTAGCTCTCTATTTAGCTCTACATCTGTCAATCTATATATATATGTGTGTGTGTGTGTGTGTGTGTGTGTGTGTGTGTTTGAGTTTACACACAAACAAGTATATATCAGATTCTTGAAGTATCAAAACTTTGAACGCCTGTCTTGCAGGTTAAAACATTTCAAATCATAGATTTGGGGAAAAAAACTCTATTTTTGTAGGGGGGGGCTTGCCCCCCCCCACTCCATCCAAGTATCCCTGCTAATTATGTGTACCAACTCTGAGATCTCAATACAGTGGGAAAAGAGCAAATTCCCCAATCCACATTGTAGAGTTATCTCATACTGAAAAAAAAGCCATTACATGTGATAAGCTGATTTTTGAACAGCTGTAACAGCTTTCTTCCCTTCAAAATGTTGATGTTTTGATAGGTTGTAGACAATTCAGGTGTTTGTGTGTGTGCGTGTGTGTGTGTGTGTGTGTGTGTGTGTGTGTGTGTGTGTGTGTGTGTGTGTGTGTGTATATATATATATATATATATATATATATATATATATATATATATATATAAAACTATACAGCAACAAGATATATGTGTCTGTCTGAATGGGTGTTGATTGAATTCTGTATGGTTACTTTCATTGTGCAAGCCAGTAGTTCACTTTGATTTTTTTCCCATTTCTCCACTGTAGTGTAATCATGGAGTTGGTATATTTAGGTTAGGTTACAGGAGTGGGTCTAATCCCCCCCACATGATGTGATGTACAGTGGGGACCCCCCCCCCCAATAAATGTGTGCATGTTTTTTTAAAATGTTTTTGGACTTAGGCTCTTTGGTGTTGAAAATTCAGAAAAGTATAACTTGTTTTGTAACTTGACTGAGCACCAGGAAATGTGTGTGTGTGTGTGTGTGTGTGTGTGTGTGTGTGTGTGTGTGTGTGTGTGTGTGTGTGTGTGTGTGTGTGTGAGTGAGTGAGAGTAAAGTAGACTTTACATAACTACACATTGTAACAGACTACAAAGTTGTAAGAAAAGTCAGTAAACTCAAGTGTGAGGAAAAACAATTACATGTTATTCTTCAAGGCACTGTGACACACAGTGCTTGTTACCTGGTGGGATGTGAGAAGTAGAAGGGAAATGTACATGTTTACTGTAAATAACTGCAGTTAGAATGTATGCAGTAAATAGTAATAATTGGCAAGAGCATATAAGTGCTAGTGAATTTGCGAACTGTGGTTGTATGGAGGGATAAAAACCTGACTTTTGCCCAATTGATCTCTGTACAGTTAGTGGCCCACATGCCTGATGGAGCTTTCCAGGGAAGATAGGAGTTGGGGGCTGCTGCCAGCTCACCCCTTCTGTAGGGTGGGAAACCGCTGTGGCACGTCACTTGAGTAACACTTTGTGGGAGCCGTATGCATTGCATGTATAGAGCATTAGCGTACGTGCACACACTGCCATTGTGAGCATGCAGACACACACTCCTTGCAGCTGGGAGCAAGCAACAGTGCTCAGTGAGCTGGGAGCAAGCAACAGTGCTCAGTGAGCTGCCACAAGACAGAGGGCAGGTGCTTCATGGGAGTGGTGGGCTACAAGCAACAGTGGTCAATGAGCCGCCATAAGGGAGAGGCTGCTGCTTCATGGGAGTGGTGGGCTACAATTGACAGTGCTCAGTGAGCCGCCATAAGGGAGAGGGTTGCTGCTTCATGGGAGTGGTGGGCTACAAGCGACAGTGCTCAGTGAGCTGCCATAAGGGAAAGAGCTGCTGCTTTATGGGAGTGGTAAGCTACATGCGACATTGCTGAGTGAGCCGCCATAAGGGAGAGGACTGCTGCTTCATGGGAGTGGTGGGCTACAAGTGACAGTGCTCAGTGGGCCACCATAAGGGAGAGGGCTGCTGCTTAATGGGAGTGGTGGGCTACAAGCGACAGTGCTTAGTGAACTGCCATAAGGGAGAGGGCTGCTGCTTCATGGGAGTGGTGGGCTACAAGCGACAGTGCTCAGTGAGTCGCCATAAGGGAGAGGGCTGCTGCTTCATGGGAGTGGTGGGCTACAAGCGACAGTGCTCGGTGAGCCGCCATAAGGGGAGAGGGCTGCTACTTCATGGGAGTGGTGGGCTACTCTGAAGCAGGTTGTGTCCCACTCCTTGCCACCTGATTTACACTGTTGGGGAATAAATGGAGCAGTTAGCCTACCAGTGTAGGAATGAATGTATCATAGGGCTCTTGCTTCACCTGGGCATGGCCGACTTTTGCCCTATTGAATAAATGGGTAAGTTTGGAGCAGCTGGAGGAGCCATCAGGCTGGTCATGCTGATAACAAAAACAAACAAAAAACAAACAAAAAACTGCTAGTGAAATAGGTGTTTAGTCATGCTAAAGGGCAGCATGTTCTTTTTTGTTGATCTTTGTCTAGCTTGCCCATTTTAAAACCGTTTCCTGACATTCAAGTGCTGTGACAGCTGAGCATGTAAGTGTTTTGCTGAGTTTTATACATGTGTTGCAGCTCGTTAAGTACCACAGTGCATTTCCCGTCTTATCAATCCTTATATATTTAGATGATATTTTAATAAAGGTGGTGCAGTGGTTAGCATTGTCGCCTCACAGCAAGATGTTCTCTGGTTCAGTTCTTGGCTGGAGCACCTTCTGTGCGGAGTCTGCATGTCCTCCCCACGGTCGAATGACTTTAAAGACATGCAGGTAGGTTCATGCATGTGTGCCTTTCTTAAAGGTTGGGCATGAGGCTGGCAACTCGACCGTGTAAAAATTCACTGCCAATCATTAGCGGACCGGAGTTCCTCTGTGGCGACCCTTAACCGGGAAAAGCTGAAAGACAGTTTTATTTTAATAAAAAAGGCATTATCATTTTTTTTTTAAACCATGACCCATATAAATTTACTGTCTCTATAAACTTTAATAGAACATCCTTATTCAAGTGTGTCATTGCATCTTTTAAAGTCTGTTAACATATCCCCAGACTGATGTCACTGAGGGTGAAATTCACTGGTTACACTCAGTGACGTGGGAGTATGGAAATATAACTATGCAGTGGATTCTAATGTTGCAAATAGTTTATTGTTTATTACTGAAGAATGTTTAATGCATTCCCAAGTAAAGTTTAAATTTCAGCTTTTTCCCCCCAGCATATCCATTACAGTAGGGGGCAATATGAAAAGATAGGAGCGATCATGTATAATTTCAGTGTTGTGGAACATTTTGAGGCAGTTTTAGATCTTTTTGGAATACAAAATTAATGAAGCTAAAACAAAGACGATAGCTGTAAGTTATATACCTCTACACAAATTGGTTCAGCAATATCCATATTTATGGGGACATGATGAAATGAAATACTTAGAAGTATGGATTAAAAAGATTCAGGAGTTGCAGCTAAGGATATGTGGGAGTAGACTAAAAAGATAATACAAAAAATGAGAAATTGAAAGATCTGTTATATGGATAGCAAGATAAAAGTAGTTAATTTTTTTTTAGTCCCTTTAGTTTTATACACAGTTCAGGCATATGTTATCAACTAGAGGAGAAATTGTGGATAGCAATTAATAATGAGCTGAAGGACTTTATCTGGAAGGGGAAGACAGCAAGAATCAAGTGGGATAAGCTGATTCTTCCATTTGTACAAGTCAGTTCAGGATTAACTGATATAAAGGGGTATTTCAGAGCTATAATTCAAAATGGAAAGGCATGATGATGATGAAATAGGGGGAGCTCAAGACCCAAGAAAAGAATTGAGATTTTGGATGCAGATCCTTAAAGAGAATAGCAATAACCATGGAGAATATTATATTCATAAAGTTGCAGAAAGTATTTTAAAAACTAAGCCAACATGGTGATGGAAAAAGTAGATCCTGCTGATAGGAATGACTGCAATTAGAGATACAGATGATAGGCAAGAGGGGGTTGGAATTTATTTGAGAAAATTGGTAAAAGAACCAAGGTATTGGGAACAAATAATTAGGGAAAGGTAATAGAATGGGAACAGGCCAATAATTTATTTGGACTGCAGGATAAAGATTGCCTTTCCTATCAAGGATTGATATCAGAGAATAGACAAAGAATGAAATAGGGAGATCCTAAGGAAAATACCAGCACTGGTGGAGTTTTTAGTAGAATCTAGAACAGAAGCTCTTGTTAAAAAAGGAATAATTAGTAGACCATACAAAATATTGCATAATAACTATAAGAATCAAAGCAGGTTAGAAAGCATTGGGAAGAGAGACTGGATAAATGATTCACAAAGAAACAATGGCATAGATATATATGTAGACTCCAAAGAATTTTCCTCAGGTAGACAGCAAATGTTGAAGGTGCAATGGGGAAGAAAGAGATAACTGGGAACATATATTATGCAGTGTAATGAGTTTGCAAACTTTAAATATTCCCTGCAGACTGCTCTGTCAGAGTTACTGTGTGAGCAAACTGGTGTAACTAAGGAAATTATTTTAATGAGCTGTGACACAGAATCGGAGTTGCCTAGACATAGTAAGGCCTTGCTGAGTCTAATTATGGTGGCTGCCAAAAAACAATTACTAGAAAATGGAAATCAAAGCCAAAACCAGTTTTAGTAGAAATAGTGAGTACAGTAACATAGATAAAACAACTAGAATTCAGATCTTTATAAAAAGTAGCTGAAAATTACTTTTTTAAAAATGGAAATCTTGGGAACAACAGATGCAGAGGAGGAACAAGGTTTAAAATAAGGCAGGATTTGAATGAGCTGTGTAATGTTTGACTGACAATGACTGGATAGATTATAAGTGATGTACAATGTTTGCAACTGCAATTGTGTTAATATGGTTTGTGTCATATAATGTTTGCATCTAAAATTATGTCAGTATGGTTTGTTTTCATTTATATAAATGTATGATTGCCTATGTCATACATGATCATTTAATAAAGATGTTTTTTGTTTAAAAATAAAACACACATCTTCTAGAAATGGTATGAAATCTAATGTTAACTGTAAAAGATGTTAAGCTGCTCATTTTACGCAGTTTGTTTTAACAGGCGGTGTTCCTTACAAGATGTATAGAGTCATGTGATACTGTTCATATTGCTGTTTGTTTTCTTGCTAACCATATGTATCACCATTCCTCAGTGAACTTTAAAACTCTTTACTGTCAATATTTTTTCCACCAGGCAGCAAATTTGCCACTGAGAAAACTGTGGATAATGTATTGCTTGGTTTATTTTATTTATTTATATCCATTTGCTGACTGGGACAGTCCTGTAGAGCTAAAGCCCATTTTCAGAGTACAACAGGGGAAAAGCTCCAGATAAAAGTTCGTAGACTTCATTGCAACAATGTTAATATTGCAAGGAATTGTAAAATTGCATACAGCTGTAAAAATACATGGATGTAAGAGTAGGTAGAATATATACTGTAACATTTACGCCAGTGAAGCACTAAACCAACTAAATACATAGTGGCAATAGTTTTGTCAAGCTGGGAACATTTCATATAACAGATTTTACATGACATACATGTCATACATGGGGTAGGTGATTAGATTGAGTCAAGGGATTGTGAGAAGGGAGAAGTAGAATACATTCAGATAAGGTTACAATGTGCAGGTACAAGGAATACAGTATGTCAGCATAGGGTTTAAGCCATACAGGTACAGATCCAGTATGTTAGCATAGGGTTTATGACATGCAGATACAGATGCAAAGCTTTTAGTTTGAGAAAGAAAGCTGGCTGAGTGTTCTTCTCTTAGGTCCACTGGAATAGAGTCCCATAGTTTGGCAGCTTCCACTGAATATAATGTTTCCAAAGTAATTACTGGATTTGGTTACTTCCTGAGGGTTTTGTATTTGGGATCTTGTGTTCCTGGTAGGATAATACATGTTTACAGTAAGGGCAACTACCTGGCATCTGTTTGGTTTGTAATAATATGTTGTGAAGACTACTTAGTTGGTTTAGTGCTTGTTTGTGTTGTAACTGGAGCCAATCAGTATTACTTTGCCATCAATGTTCACAGCAACATTTCTTATTAATTAAAGTTTCTTAATTTGGTGGCTGAATAATATTCAGGGGTGGGTCCTATGGGCATAAGCTGTTTCACAATTAGCTTAGCATTTGTCACAGTGCCATTTAACAGGGTCTTAAATTTGGAAGCTTTAGGGAGATTGCAAGTAAGAGAGCCTAGGTGAGACCTTGGAGAGCAGGATACAGAGAGTACTAGGTAGTAGTCTTCTCTTAGAAAGTAAGAATTACTGGCACAGGACTTTAAGAAGTAAAAAGAAAGACAGCAAAGATAGTTCACAGAATGGGATAATTTAGTTAAAAAAAGCAATGATGGTTAACAGAATGGGGTGCTTTAGTTGCAAAAACAGACCGGAACTCCTCATGTTGTGCCTGTATGGAGGAGAGAAGATGTAAATGAGTTTATGGATATGGATATGGAGAATCCTTAGGGTATTTTGAATTAGGGCTGTGGATGAATTAAGATAGATATCAAAGGAGGATAAATCGATGATTAAAAGGGCGGACAGAGTTAACCTAGAAATAACTTAATAGTTTATGTTGAGACTGAGCTCTAGAATAGTTTGTGAGAGTATTTTGGGACATCAGTCAGCAAATGTGGCAGATAAGCGAATGCTGTCCTTTAGTGAATCTGGGGTGTTATTGCAGAGGAAAGAATTTGGGAATTGAAGTCTAGGTCTGTGTGTGGATGAGTTTGTTATGTGTAGGTTGCAGGGTGGCTTGAAAATTGAATTGCTTGCACATGAGGGTTTGCCACATTATTTAAGGAGTTTGATGATGACGATCACAAGTTTGGATGTGTGTGTGTGTGTGTCTGTCTGTGTCGGTTTTTCTAAGTAAATGATTAGAGGTTTGTATGGCTTCCTTTGTATACAGTATGTCATTGAGGATTATAAGTCTGTGTGGTTTTTGACCATGTGTTTTCATATGTCTTAGTGAGTGGATTGGTTGTATATTTCTGTAGTTTGGTGTGGCTGTGTTAGTATGCAGACTGCTTGTATTGTGCATGTAAGATACACTGACTGACTGGATAAGTAGGCAAAGGTGGGTCTGTATCACATCATCGACTGTTCAACTCAGTGAACCTCTGAACCCAAAACTGCAAACGTTCACTTAACCGAATGTTCATATCATCGAGAACAGAATTAGATGGCCAACATTCCAAACATAACACACCATACTAGATCAAACCCACTCCCCCAGATATATATATATATATATATATATATATATATATATATATATATACACACACACACACACACACACACCATCTCAAAGATTGCACTACTGTGGGGAAAAGGACATATTTCCTGCTGTTGGCCAACTAATGCTGTTCCCTGTGTAAAACATTCGATGATGTGAACATTTGCGTAATTGAAAGTTTGCTGTTTTGGGTTCGATGAAAGGAGGTTCAGTGAGATGAACCTTCGATGATGTGATACAGACCCAACAAAGGTTTGGTGTGTGCACATGGTTGAATTTTGAGGGATGTGGCTGTGGTATCAGATGGGTCCCTGTGTGGGGCGTGTCCTGACTGGTGCTTATCTCAAGAAAACTGGAGTCGGTTTTATAAATTTTGAAAGAGATGTTGGGAGCTTACCCCCTTGTAAATAAAACATTTTGTGTTTGAGTTTTCTGTGTCTGTATGGGCGGTTGCTTAATGGTGTTTCTTTTAAGTGTATTTGTACACAGTGTAATGAGGAGGTCAATCAGTGTGTGTGCTTTGTTGACATTTTGTTAGATGAAGTGATGAAGTAGCCATCAATTGCACCTATGTGCGATATATGGATATATTTAAAATAATCTAAAGATCATTATGTCGATTGCAAAATATCAAGAGAAAAATATTTAAACTCAAAAGTATCTAAAGTCAAAATATCAGCAAAATCTAACCACATCCAAAATCTCTTGCTAGTAATATATGTCATCTCCGAGGTCACTAAGCAGTGGGGAAACGGCATAAACCCTTTCCTAGTATAACTTTTTCTTCTGTTTCTGTGGGTTTACTTCAAAATAAAAAAATGGTCAAGAATGAAAGTTCCTGACTTTATTTTGACTGCTTTTTGCTTCCTTCTTGCCAGATTAATGCAACCTCAGAGGTATGTGTCTGCTTGTGTGTGTGTGTGTGTGTGTGTGTGTGTGTGTGTGTGTGTGTGTATATATATATATATATATATATATATATATATATATATATATATAGACATATACACACATATACATTAGCGAGAGAGAGGGGTTAGAGAGGTGAAGTCCCCCATACACCCAGGGCAGAATTCTAGGCAAAGCAGTTTCAAGACTGTTGGTCTCCATGATCATGAGATCCTGAACAGACATTTTGTTTCAACATATTAATACACTTTCAGTCTCTGTCTTTCTCTGTTTACACAGAGTGGATATAAAAAGTTTACACATCCCTGTTAAAATGCCAGGTTAAAAAAATGAGACCACAATAAATCATTTCAAAACTTTTCCCACCTTTAATGTGACCTGTAACCTGTACATTTCAATTGAAAAACAAACAAATCTGTTAGGGGAAAAATATAAAAAATGAAAAACTTACAATAAGCTGATTGTATAAGTGTGCACCACCCTTAAACTAATTCTTTGTTGAAGCACCTTTTGATTTAATCTATATGTATACCTGGACACCTCATATGCTGATAACCTTGTTAAGTGCACAGTGCCAGCATGCTGTGTACCTTAAAACAGCACACATCCCTAATTATTGTTGCCCATCACACTGTAGGGCACACCATGCTACCCTAGTGTACTTCCTGCCAAGTGTCCTGCACCTGTAGTACCCACGTGCTTTTCTGCAATAATCGGTCACTCAGTGCCCCATTGAAATGAAATGTGCAGTTCATTCCATGTGGTGCACACTGAGCAGTCGCTGAAAGATGCATTGCCGTGTTTCTGAACTAGCTGTTTGTCACTATGACAAACAAGATGTAGTCTTTAATATGACTAGTAGGCAGTTGAATGGCATCCGTGAATGAAGATGTCCATAAAGAGTGGTTCACAGTTGTTTGACTATCTTTTTGGAAAGTAGAGTGCATCAGAAGAGAGACAGATTGCTATGCTTTGTCTCGCATCTGTTGCTAGGAAGATGGTCTCTCTGCCTTTTATTATTATTTATTTTTACATAATTTCTTATAGTGCATCTACCCTCCTCCATTAAATGAACCCGCCTCAGCTACCTGGACATAATAGAAGGACAGCATCAATATCACACACGTCTCGTCACAAAGTGCTTCTGATTCCATTTAATTTGATCTTTGCTATGATGCATATAAAGCATGATTTATGTATTCTCCCACTCTTCTGTCTGATTCTGTAGTCTCTCAAAATTCTTTTGTGATTTTCTGTGAAATGCTGTTTTAGTTAGTTATTTATTTTTTGGAAGGGGTCTCAGTATTTGATGCATCATGTTGCCAGCTGTAGCAAACTCGTTTTAGTGTACATTATTCATGGATGACTGTATTCATATTGATAATTTGGTTAAAATGTGCTGTTCTATGTTTAATGACTGTGTTACTTTGTAACATTGATTATCTAATGCATCTTTTGGATTGTGTAGTGGACGAAAATTGTCAACAGACCAGTCTACATATCTGGTTAGTAAACATACGAATACATGGAATATTATCCAGGATGGATATGTGTCTCATGTCATTGATACTGCTTGTTAACAGCTGGTGAAAAGCAGAGATTTCATTAATATCATAGATACTGTCAACAGCTTGTGCAAATATTTCAGAAATAAGCTCCGAGACGGTCTATGTTCAATTTCAGTTTTAAAACATTCATCATATTAACTGACACATTCCTTTAAGTGTAAATATATGGAGTAGGATCAAGTTCATAAATCCACTGTTTAACAGTTGCAGTTTTTTCAGCCTGTATTTTAAATTTATTTATTGTTGTTCAGTAAGACAGGAAGGCTAGCTGGGCAGAGGCAGAGCCCACTTTCAGTGGTATTCTTTAAAGAAAAGCTTTTGTTCGTAAACAGTTAGTATAGCAAATACATTGATACCATAAGCATGAAAATAGCTATTTTTTCCAAAAAAAATATTGCAGAAATTGTTTATGTTTTCAGGTAATATACTCACATTAGCATTCAGTATGACAAAGGGATGTAGACAATCTGGAATATTTAACATCAAACACAAAAACTGTGGGGGGGGGAATATATATATATATATATATATATATATATATATATATATATATATATATATATATATATGTGTGTGTGTGTGTAACAGTTGGTAACATAAATGCTGAAACATTGAATTAACACCTTACTAATGGGTGTATACCACTCATTGTTCTGTAAATGTTTCATAAAGAAAATCATGACATTTTCAGTAAGAAAACCTTATATAATTATAACCTGCCTAATGCAAAGGTAATTAAAACTCACACACACAACAAACAAAACATGTCAGAAGCAAATGATTGTCAGTACAGGAAGGCAAATAAAATATGCATAGGCATAAATCTGTTTTTAACAGCAAACTCTACAATGGGTGCAAAGATCATTTAGATCTGTATGCTTTAGCTGGCAGAAGCTAATACAAGAAGCTGCAAGGCATTTATGAAACAAAATATATGCAGAATAAGAGGATGCAGCAATAGATACTAAAATCTGTGTTGCAAAAGAAATAAGCAAAGCTAAAGAGAGAAAAGGAAGCACAATAAATGAGAGGAATAGCTGTAATAGGGAACACATGGAGATGGTATCTCAGATCACGATCCACACTTCAAAGATGTCAGCATACCCATTTTGTGTTTAAAAGGTTGGAGTAAAAGATTGTCAGCAGCATACTTTGAGGAATATAGAAGACTGTTAGAGCAGGGAAATTGACAGTGATTACTATATCGTAACTATCCTAAGGTCTTAATGACAGAACAGTGATGAGTGCAATGATTAGATTTCGAGACTGGGAGTTTTGTTAGGATGAACATTAAAAGGTTCACAGAAGTTGACTGACGTATAAAAGGAGAAGAGGCAGGCAGTACTGGGTGGGCATTTTTAACCCTAGTTACATTACTCATACACTCGTAGGCTGTGGAGGTTAGGCCAAGCTTTGTAATCATAGCAATGATTTTTAAATTAGGTTTCATGTGCTTAAGTTATATGCCATTCATTAGATACGTTTCCTGGATGTGTAGTTGGTGTGGTCAGGTCAAATTTAAAAAACATATTTATCCTTTTTGATCATGTATTACATTTGTTTCCTTTAGGATACTTGTTCACTCTGTTTCACTTCTCTTCATGATGAATTTAAGATGGCAGTTTTACAGGTGTGAAAAACTCTATAACTCCTTGATAATTACTGTGAGGATTACATACTATGCACATTAAAGAATTAGGTGAAAAGGTCTGTCAGAGTAGGTGTTTCTGCCACTCTGTTTACAGTTTTTGCTATTGCAGGCTGCGCACCACTAAAGACAAGTGTGACTTCTTTTATTTTTGAAAGCTGTTACAGTGAGTCCTAGTCATGTCAGCTTAATATTTTGAGTCCTGAGGTCCAGTACCTGTACAAGCAACTTGGGCAAGCTGACAATCAGATTTTCAGAGTGGAATGGCACTTCTGTAGTTTGTGATGGATATGTACGTAAAATGGGAAAGGTTGTAGATGGATGGATATAAAAGAATGTGCAGAATTGCTGCTTTGTGGTGTTTGTGTAGAGGCTATGTAAAAGTCAGACTGTTTTAAATGGTTAGTACAGAGTTTCTTATCCGGTCTAAATCCTAAACCACCTTAATTGATGAACCATATTTAAGAATCCCAAACTAAGTTCTTTACAGAATTAGTTGTTTGTGAAAGTGCTTAGTTAGTACTGTGTGATATTTAGTGGTAGAAGGCATGTATAAGAAACACTGGGCCTAATTGCCAATCATTTTATAAGTATTATAGTTGTAGCCATTCCCAGCAACCTTTTTTTAATGACATGCACTGATATTTACTGCAAAGAGATTAAAACAAAATGTTCATTGCAGATGTATTTGCATTCAGGATAGGAGTTTGTGCCAAGTACGTTCAGTGCTCTACACCTTAAATGGAAAAAATGAAAAAAAAAAAACATTTATATGACATTGCAAATGTAAATTTAATATAAAAATGGGAACTTTTCCATTGACGGGACAGTAAGTGACTTGCAGTTGAAATCGTCACGGCAGCGTCTTTTTCTCTAGGTGTAATATGGTGTTCCTTGGCACAGTAGTATTCATTTTCTCACATTTACTGCTGTCACAAGGAACACAATTTTAAAAGCAGGAAAAAAGAAGCAGCAGTGACTTGGGAGCAGCCGTACATTTTCCGTGCTACCCCTTTAACGGTTTGTCCCCATTTTCACTGAGTTGCAAGAATAAAGCAGTACTAATGGGACAAAGAAGCCAAAATTACAAGCAGACCACAACAATAAAATAAGCAGTACTGACGTGAGAAAATGAATAATCTGTCAGAACGAACATAACATTAAAACCAGAGATAAACATGCAGTTCTGCTTGAAAATTTGCCTTGGTTGTCACAGTACTACTGCTTTCTCCTCACAAGTTAGTGAAAATGGCAAGAAACCGTTAAGGGGGCAACGCAGAAAATGGATGGCTGCTCTCAACTCACACGGCTGCTGATTTTTTCAGGTTGTCAAGACAGTTGTTAAATCCCATGGGGTGCTTACACTTTTGAACTGCTCGTTTCTATTAAATGGTTTGTGTTTAGTGGGGGACAGCAAGAGATGAAATTTTGATCTACCTAAACCACTTGCTACTACTTGGGTTGGTGGTAGAATATGGCATTTTCCTGACTATTATTGTCCGTAATGTTACCTGCATAGCTGCCAATGAATTGGAGACAAATCTGTAGAGAAGTAGTAGTAAGCAGGGACACTTAAAAATATTTTTAAAACATTGAATGCATCACGTTTGCAGGCTCCATTTCCTGGCAACAGTTGTGTTGCACAACGACTGCTGCCCCGTTAATGGAAAAGTATCTAAAAATGTAAATAAAATTCCTAAAAATTCACTTTGCATTATTGATCTTTGTCTAAAGCAGCAGTTAATTAAATGAGGTTATGTGTTTGTCCTTAAAAAAAACTTTCATTTAGAGGAAATGCTAAATCATTTTATGTAAATAAAAATAGCTGTCCTTCTCAGTTCACCTATTTGGTACTTTTTATCTACATAAAGCCACGTCTAAGTGGTTCCCAAGTTTGTAAAGGTGAAGTAGAATACTGAAAGGTGCCTACTCCTGCTATGTTGAGTTAATCTAAAACAAAACCATCTTTGTTTTGTAATTACATGCTTATCTTTTTGGAACAATTATTTGTTTCATTCACAGATGACTATCTGCTGTCCTCAGTTGCCACTTCTACTGATCCCCGCCCTGACTTTCTCCAGCTACGTATTGGGGCTGGTGAGGAGAATCAGGGTAGCCTGCTGCAGAAGGAGTGCTTTTTAACCGTCTTTCTCCATGCTGCTGTTAATGCCTAATAACACCCTGAGGGTATAGTGTGCAGCTGGCTTTAATGATAAACTACACCTTATTCTGCTGACATCAACAGGAGACTTTGCCCACAGTCTGACTGTACCACATAGTTGTTTTCCCATTCAATATCAAGAAACTTAAAATTTGTGAGTGTACATTTCTGCCTCCCCTCCCCAAGATTGGGTACACCTGTTTTCCCTACCCCCAGTGTCAAGTGTCCAAACTGCTAGTCGAACTTGGGAGATTTGGGCTGTACGCAGGGCTTTATCCCTTTACACTACCAGCACAGGTATGTTTTAATTAAAAAAAAAGTGCAGCTCATTTATCCAACTGGCCATATTGAAATTTGGGGCACTGATGGTTGGCTAATCCTCCAGTGTTCAATATCTGCAGTTACAAAATATATTTAATGTCTTTTATTTTTTTACACTACAGTAAAGAAAATGTTTCATTATTGTTTCTTTGACTAATATCTGGCTGTTCAACTACTGACTGGATCCTTCATACCTCTGTCACTTGTACTTATCACAAATGTATGCCAGCTTGTTTCCTTAGAACACGGACAGACAGCCATTCCTTGGGAACTAACTGCATATTGAGATGAGCAGTAGATACATTTATATAGACTTTTCTGTTTCAGTATTTTTCCCTTTTTTTGTTTGGATTTTAAATCAATGAATATAAAGCTAGACATGTGCTTAAATTTAGAACCCTTGTCCTGAAATGTGACATTTTTAACAAATGCTTTAGTTCTATCCTAAAAGCAATACTACAGGTATGCTCCAAAATTACCTTTACAGTATCCATATTACCACTTCAGTTTATTAGATAGCATCAACCTAACCTTGTAGCTTTGGCAATTTGGAATAAATTCAGCTTAACTCTATAGTACAACTGTTTGTTTAGAACATAAAATTAATCTGGTTGATGTCATTTTGAAATTTGTCTTCATGGAAATTTATTTTGATGTAAACTATCAAAAATTTACGTATTTAATTTGTATATTGTATAATTTTGTTCCACGTTTTATGAATCTAAACAGATTTCGGAGATTTGGTTTGCCAAGCCACCTTTTGAGCAAAACATAAAGACTGTCACAACTTTTGTTTATGTAAAAGATAGAAAACAATAAAATGTTGTTAGAATTTTGTGAGAGGGGGGAAAAAAATCCCAAAATGTGTCTGCATAAATAGGAGACATACTAGGTTTGGGTAATATCCTGATTAGGTTCATAGGTAGGTACTAGGTTATCTGCCCGAAGACATTTATAAGCCTAGTAGAAAATGAACTGACAAACGAAAAACTGAAGAAAAGAACACACTGTGAACAAGCACCAACACTTCACTCAGCCCGATGAAGAAATAAATATAAAAAGCTGTTCTTATTCACTTTAATACCAAAACAAAATAAAATTAAGCGCTTTTCGTTTGAGAAATATCCAAACTTCTTCAGATGTAGAGCAAGAACAAAAACAGCCCAGCAAAAATCCACTCTATATCATTTAGAGTTAATTGATTAATTGCCTGCAAGTAGATCACAGCACTCATTTAAAATTACACTTCACAGTTGCATTGTTTTGCTAACAAAACCAAAATTAACCTAAAAACTTCAAGACTTTACAAACATCATGACACAATAAAAATGATTACTTTTGCTAGGAATAAATATAAATATATGTGCATATGTAATAAAACTGGCACCCATCCCTGACCTAATTACTATGCAGTATTACGAAAACATAATCTATACAAAACAAGGTATATAAAAGCACAATATAAAAAATTGTTAATTCATGACTTCATTATATCATATTAATACTTTGTCAATAAAATAAATAACCAACCATCCAACCAAATGCAAGTCTTTCGGCTTTTCCCGGTTAGGGGTCGCCACAGCGGAACTCCGGTCCGCTAATGATTGGTAGTTGATTTTTACGTGCCGAGTTACCAGCCCTGACACACAACCTCCAACGAAGGTACACCCATTCACGCACGTCTCCACGCAGAAGACGCTCTAGCTGAGAATCAAACCGGACAGCGTCTTACTGTGAGGTGACAACGCTACCGCAGCACCACCACCGTGGGTAACCATCCAACCAAATAGCATGTAAAAATACCTAGGAAATTACCTAAAACATTTTTACCTAAGCAAGCTTTTTAATTTTAATATACTTGCTAAAGAATACATTTCATTGATACCTGGGGGGGCACAGGAGTTTAGTAACAACTGCCATTTCAATTCATGTTCTTCGAGGTGTAACTTAACAATGTTACTATCTAAATACCTCACATTCTCATGTGCAGCTACCTGTGTTATGACTCTAAATTTAAAACCATGACCATGGTTATCTTTACAGTGCCTAGCTAGAGCATTATCCATTTTTTGTTTACCAATAGCATAGATGTGCTTGTAAATCCTGTCAGGCAATCTACGATTGGTCTTACCAACGTAGAAAGCTGGACAGGCATTGCACTGTGCAAGGTATACCTCTGACCTGGAATTACAAACTGAACTTGCCCTTAGCATCTCTTCTCAGTGGATAAGGAGATCTCTGCTAAATTGTGGGTATCTCCGACTATTACACATAGGAAGGGACAGAACCTAAAGAAGTTGATGGAAACTACCATAAAACCATACAATAGGCATGTAGGAATGTATAGGTGTGATGCATGCAGATATTGTATTTATATTGAAACAGGTGAAAAATTTTGAGTAAGGAACTACAATTTTTATACTAAGGGCAAGTTCAATTGTAATTCCAGGTCAGTGGTATACCTTGCACAGTGCAATGCCTGTCCGGCTTTCTACGTCGGTAAGGTTACGGCAGTTGTTACTAAACTCCTGTGCCCCCCCCCCCCCAGGTATCAATGAAATCTATTCTTTAGCAAGTATATTAAAATTATTATTGATAACACAAAACACATGTAACCACAAAGAATTCGGTAAATTATGTACTACAAAACTGCAGTGGTTTTCTTAGTGCAGTTGTAAAATACAAATACAAAACAATCATGACCCAAGCCCAGTAAGGTCTGAGAATCATGTCTTCTATTTGATTTATTTGTTGATGTTAACTGGGGGTAATAGGCTATTCCATAAAGGCCCCATTTCAGCAAGAGCCTGAGAATTACTACAGAATATAAACAAAGAATAATAATAATGCTGTAGTATAATAATCCAGTCCTTACACAAGCTGTGCCTGAGTAGAACAGTAACTGTCCTACATACAGTTCTGGGGGTCTGGCATGAAGGTTAAGGTGTTTACCTTACAGGGGGTAATTAGCTAGGCTTAAAATGGTCCATAAGGGCAGTTAGCATAGTACTAATCTATGAACCTGCAATACCCCCCATATGTATACATAGCAACTCCACACATTCCTGACCATGAGCAAAGGGACTCTCTGTACCCTTGAGTGTGATGCTGTTAATGCAGTTAAGCAGTCAATGCAGTGAGCACCACAAAATGACAGTCAACAAAATAACAGATAGTTAACAAATGGCACCTAAAATATATATAAATATATGGATCCACTTCAGCGAAAGTGCACTTCAGTGAAATTGCACTTTCGCTGAAGTTAAATCGCCGGATCGGCTAGCCCAAACAAAAATCACACAAAAAAAATCTTTTGCAGAGGGGCAAGTCCCTCTGCACTGCCCACACCACCCCTAATTTAATATTCTCACTCCGAGATCGCACTACAGTGGGGAAAACGGAATATTCCCTTATCTACACTGTACCACGATCTCGGCACTAGTTTGCTTAGTTGTACATCAACACTAAACGTTGATGTACCACTAAGATTACATGCAAACTAGATGTTTTTATTGCTTTTTTTTTTTTTTTTCTTTTTTCTTTTATTTTTATCTTCACATGAAAGTGCATTTTCAACAAAAATTCAGTTATGCGGAAGTGCACTAGCGAATTTATGTTTTGTTGAAATGTAAATTTGATGTAGTAAATGGATCCCAAATATATATATATATATATATATATATATATATATATATATATATAGTGATGTCTCTGCACTAGCCCAGTAATCAAGGAGCCTCAATCCTCACCACTAGCACCAGTGAGAGACATGCACATTGGGAGGATGGCAAGTAAGCACACAGTAAAGTACAATTTCCTTAAGAGCACATAGAGATTACAGTCAGTCTGCGACTGGTTTATCCCCCTCTCCCCAGATCCCCAATAAGACTCCCCACTGGCACAGCTATAGAGTTAAGATCTCAGCCGAATGGTCAAGCCAAAATCTCCAGCACCCTCTGTCCAACCAGTGCTTTGTGTCCCTGCTCATGTAGATCTCACACACACACACACACACACACTCCCTCTTTGAGATTTGATTTATATACAAACACACAGACACTCCTGAGGAAGGCTGGCACAGGTTTACTAGCTATGCTCCCTTCTGCCCAGACTATAAGGTAGTTATCACTGCCATCTACCATTACTTAACAACATTGATACCATTAATACCATTAATTAACAACATTGCAGGACAGTCTCACATAAATACAGAAAATACCTAAACTAATCTTGCTATATTCCTATCTATCTTTGAGAGATTACTGTTATTTAGTACTTACTATTAGCAAGGCAGAAGTGCTGATGAGGGGATATTTCTATGTCCAAAGACGAATACAAAATGCACAAACTTTCTCTGAGAGATGGTTCTTAAATTAATAACAACACATTACTGCTGAGTCAACTGGATGCCATCACTATTTGTCACTTGCCTTCAGTTCCCAGGCTAACAGATACCAACAGAATTTAGCATTTCTCTGTGAAAACTACTTCTCTCTCAGAAGTTTGCCTAGAACTGGAAGCCATAAAACAGTTAAACACTTTTACATTTGAAACCTGTAATGATTTATGTTTCTAGACAATAGAAATACACCTCTAGTTGTAGACATCCTGTCTCCTAGCTGCCTTGAAACTGAGATAAACACAGTCATAAAACTCTTTGCTTTTCTTCATGGTTTGCAAGTTAACTCTGTATGTTCTAGCCTCTACCATCAAAACATACATTTGTATCGGTATATAGTTTATATACATTTCTATTCTTTTCCAGTAGGGTACACTGTGGTTACATTCTTGAAGCTCAGTACATAACATACAGTTCAACACACACTTCTGCACCAGTAGTTTAATATCTAGATAACATATAGTTTTCTTACATTTGTAAGACAGGCATACGAATCATATTAATATTTCACAAATAACATAGAATTATGTACAAAATTATCTCTAGCTGGGCTGGCAGCCTCACACACACACACACACACACACACACACACACACACACATACACAGTATAGAGTCATGGTGCTGAGAGATTCTGCACATGGTGTAGAGACCAACTACATGGTTGTCACTTGAGGCAGCTCAAACCTTAGAGGTACAGCAACAGTGCAGGGATGAACCAAATACTGGTTGCATATGAGGACAGATCATGATGGAAAGCTGGACCTGAAGGGAATCACACAGAGATGGGCTGAAGAAAAGTCATACAGTATAGAGTCTTAAATTGGAGAACAATAAAAGAATGATGACATTTTTAGAGCGAGAGGGGCACACAGGTAGACTTTAAGAATGTATTTAGTGTATGCTATGAGGAAATGTGGGTGGTATGAGAATTTTTACACTTTTTTATTGAAAGCTGTATGGGATTGCATCTTCAGTAAAACAAGGAGAGCAAAGAGCAACAAAATAGCTTACCTCACTCACGCAATCCACAGAACATTGTTATTGTGGAGTCCACTAAGAAAAGTTATTTCCTTAGAGAAGGGAAAGATGGTATGCTGTCTTAACAGGGGTAGTATAGAATTAGATTGACTAGATAAGTTGTGGTGGTCTACATCTGTTGATATATTTAGAAAGTTTGCAGATTGGTTGGGTCACATGATTTTTATCTCCCATCAAACACTTCATCTTTGTGTCTGATTGAAAAATTGTGCCGGTTTTGGAAAAAAAGTGTATAAGAATTCACTATGCTTAGTTGCAGCAGCCAAAATTCTGCAAAATATGGCATTGTGGCTGCTGAAAAAACACAGTTGAACATTTACATTAGCTGTTAGATTTTACAAATACTGAACTCAGTCTGTCATTCAGGAGTAAGTCGGGTGAGGTGAATAATTTGTTGACAGCTACATGCATAATCTGTCCATGTGGCAACCATAGCATGTCTGTGGGCTTTGAACACTAATCTCTCAACGTAGCCACTGTACAAGCCTTTTAACAGACTGCAGGGCTATAACAAGTACCAAGTCTGATTAGCAAAATATCAACAGTAGTATTAGTGGGACAAATAAAAGATCGTTAGAGTGGCTGGAATATTTAACAGGGGATGTTCGCCTGTGATAACAGTAACATGTGCTGTGGGAGGAAGGCAGAAAGACTGAAATAGACATCACTGAATGGAGAAAGGTGAGTAGTGATCTTTGGAAATTCCCAGAGGAATAGCATAAGGATAGTAAATTCTTTGGAAGCCAGCTACATAACAAAATTTTCAGCCTTCCATTTTTGTGACAGCAGGAAATGCTGGGATATAATGTAGGAAAACCTCTTCTGTCAAAAACAGTGCCACTGACCCATAAAGGGATGTTGTGCCATGCTGTATTTCGATTGCAGTAATTTAAAGAGGGTCCATGTGAGCATCATGCAGGGAAATTGTCTCACTAAAATGTAAAGTAATTCCTCTATAGCTTTAAAACAAATGCCCTACTAAACCTGGTTTGGTGGGTCTACTTCTAAATTTTGAAGTTTCAAAACTTCGAATTTCCTATGATTGAGACCATAAGATTAAAGTTTTGAAACTCTGAACCATGTAAATGAAGATCGCCATACAGCATGGAATGGTATATTTACCATTTTCCTGTGTGTACTGTGATCTCAGTTGGTATATTTAATTAGCAGGGGGTGTTGGGGTGGAAGGGGGGCTTGTCACGCTGCAAAAACATAAAAAAAAAGATTTTATTGTTTTTATTTTTTATTTACATTTTGAAGTTACAAAACATTGATCTTATGGTTCAGCCATAAGAAATTCGAAGATCTGAAAGTTCAAAATTTAGAAGTAGACCCAGTTTGGTAGCATTTATATACATGTCACGAGTAACATTCCATTCCATTAAAAGGTATTGTAAATTAATAATAATAATAATAGTAATACCAATATTTATAAATGAAATCATTTATTCTAGTGTTTTCTAAAAAAAATGACAAACTGCATCTTACGATGTCTGTTATTTCTGATTAATGTAACAGCAGAATATTCAGACTGACACAAGATGAAGACTCTAAGCTCAGAAGTCATTACACAAAATAGCGAGGGTAGTGGTTGTTGCATTCATGAGGAGGTGGAGACCTTCTAGTGATATAATATTAAAACATTTTTCTTCTTGTGCTGATAATTCAAGTAGCAAGAAAAAAAAGATTTCTACTTTCCTTTGCGCAGCACAATAAATTTTAATGGATTCAAGATTTTTCCCCCCAAGTGCAACATCAGAAATGCTACTGCATTATTACTGTGATAGAATAGGACAGCACAAATTCAAGGATGACAGTGCCCGACGCAGGCCGCTTAATTCATTTTGTAAACATGGTTCTTTAATTGGCATTTTGCTCTGTGCCTTTAGAAGCTGCTGTTATTTTAGCTTCATTCTTTACTTGTTATTGTTATGGATATTTTTGTCCATATTATTTTACAGGTTACTTCTCTTTGTTACTAGGGAATCTGACTAGGGCTGAAAGTGCTCTTTATAAACCAAAGAAATATGTATACCTGTCTCACTCCTTTCTCTGTTTGTATGTATATATTTATATTATATAATGTGTATATATATATATATATATATATATATATATATATATATATATCTATATAAAATATGTGTGTATGTCTGAATGTATATATGTGGATGCGTGTGTGTGTGTGTGTATATACATATATATATATATATATATATATATATATATATATATATATATATATACACACACACATACATATACAGAGAGAGAGAGGTATATGTTATATCAAAAATTAACTTTGTCACACATCAGCAGATTGAGCCTAGCTGATCAAATTCAGAAAAAAAATAATAAACACCAAGCACTATATTTTTTTTTGTAGGGGAAAGGAACAACCCCTCCCAACAGCCCCATACTACTTTCTAATAATAAATACCAACTCCAGGATTGGATTACAATGGGAAAAGGGCAAATTCCCCATCACAAAACGTTAACATATGTGAGAGATGCAGTTATATAGCTAAATTGGAGGCTAACCTCTCTCCACCCAAGACTGGAACAGGCAGTCATGAGGAGGAGGTTAACACTTGCACCACACCTCCAGCCTCACATAGACATACTAAACCAGCACTGGCAAAAAATACACATAAATACACAAAATCATACTCGGAGGCTCTAAATAAAAGCCTGCAAAAGCATCACAGACCTCCAAAGCAGACACCCAAAAAACCTGCACCTCCCGTCACAAACCAGACAACACTTATTCTTTCAGCTCCTCCCGTTAGGGGTCGCCACAGCAGATCAACTGTTTCCATTTTTTCTTGTCCTCTCCATCTTGTTGCCTCACACCAACCACCTGCATGTCCTCTCTCACCACATCCATAAACCTTATCTTAGGCCTTCCTTTTTTTTCTGTTACCTGGCAGCTTCATCCTTAGCATCTTTTTCCCAATATACTCTGCATCCCTCCTCAGCACATGTCCAAACCAATGTAATCTTGCTTCTCTGGCTTTGTCTCCAAACCTTACAACCTGGGCTGACCCTCTAATATACTTATTCATAATCCTGTCCATCCTCGTCACACCCAGTGCAAATCTTAACATCTTCAACTCTGCCACGTCAAGCTCTGACTCCTGCCTTTTTGTCAGTGCCACTGTCTCCAACCCATATAACATAGCTGGTCTCACTACCCTCTTGTAGACCTTCCCTTTCACTCTTACTGGTACTGTCACAAATCACAAACCAGACAACACATAAAACACAAAATCAGTGTGTTGCATAATCACAGCCGTTAAGGTGAAATAACATACCTAACACACTAATAATAGGCGACTCTATAGTCAGACACACTCAAGTCCCATGCACTAGACTGGACAAGGAGAAGGTTACTGTTAGCTGTCTGTCAGGAGCCAGAATCCACCACATAACACAAGCACTCGGGTCACTCCAGAACAAGTACAAATATGACTCTGTTATTGTTCATGTTGGTGTGAATGACCCGAGACGTACCTCTCTGGACTACATGAAAAGAGACATGGAAGAGCTCTCTGATCATGTAGCCCAGGCGTGTCTGACCTACCCCTGAGTAGCATCCTGCCCTCACCAAGAAGGATACTGCAATATAAAGAAAAAATTATCAATTTCAACAATTGGCTAAGCTTCTGGTATCATTCAAAGGGGATCCAGTGTCTGTTAGCCTGGGACGACATGCTCGACAAGCCTCGTTGCTTCGCAAGAGACTGCTTGCACCTGTCACCCCTAGGCTTTTGAATACTGGCCTAGGCTCTTGCTGCCCCCATAGTGCCTTTTTTAGGCAAGGCTCAAAAGTCAAACCCACCTCTGTAAACAGCACAAATAAAAAAATGAGGGTTATGCTACTCAATGCCAGGAGTTTAAATCTTAAAATGCATGCGCTCGAAGCACTCCTCAGTATGGGGAACATCGACATCTGGCAGTAACTGAAACCTGGTTCAAGGATCCACATAGCACCCCAACACTACTGGGCTGCAACTCATACCACACATTTCGGTCACAGAACATGGGCAGAAACACAAAAGGAGGGGCTGAATCCATATTCATCAAGGATACCTGCACCTCCAGGTTAGTGGAGCAGCATGATACCTCTGAGATCATCCATGTGCAACTAACATCAGGCAAATCTGCAATGCAAATTGCTACAGGTCACCCTCCATGACCCAGGACCACCACTCCACCTTTCTGGAGACACTGGAAAACATGAAGGTCCTACCGAACCCTGACATAGGCCAATTTCCATTACCCTACCGTTAACTGGGAAAGTTCTAACTCCCAGGTCCAGCACTTCCTGGAATTTATCAACTCAAATGCCCTGGATCAGCTGGTAAACTCCCCTACCAGAGCTGAAAACATATTGGACTTGGTCATCACCAACATGGGCGACAGGTGTTCCACACTGGAGGTCAACCCATCACTGGTTAGATCAGACCATAAACGAATCACTCTGGATGTCCACACCACACCATCACCTCCAACCAAGGAAACCACAGTGAAAAACTTTTCTATAGCAAACTTCACCTTATTTAAGACAGAGGTGGTAAGTTTCACAGCCCCCACGCTAAAGGATAACAGTGTCCAAGATGCAGGAACCTTTACAAATGCACTCTGTGAGCACCTACAAGGATGCATGGATTGTGCCATCCCTGGCAAAACCAAGACTCACTCCCCTAAGAGAAGGAAACCAGGCTGGTGGACCCCTGCCATAAATAGGCTGTACAACAGAAGGAGTAAACTAGTTCAGAAAAAAAGCAAATCCCAAGAAGGAAAAACATCCCTGATCAATATCAGTAAGAAACTAAGGTCCCTCATAAAATCCTCCAAGACTAACTTTGAAAGAAAAATAGCCAAGGATTCGAAAGATAACCACAAAGCCTTCTTTAGCTATGGCAAGAATCTAAGTGGCAACTCACAGATATGTTCTGAGCTAGTACAAAATATACTGAACCCACTGATATTGCCAACATCCTGGCAAATAGATTCAGTGCAAACTTCACCCCCTTCTCACCCCCAAAAGGGCCCACAACAATACCGGAAAAGTGTAGTGTCCTGGAAATCACAGACGCACAGGTGAAAACAGCCCTTTGAAAAACCAAAAGCACAGTGTCAATGGGGCCAGTTGGTGTCCCAGGCTGTGTCTTGCATGAACTACAGAAGGAACTAACCCCCCACCTAAACACACTATTCAACCTCAGCCTCTCCACAGGCTATGTGCCCATAGAATGGTGCACAGCAATGGTTATTCCGCTCCACAAAGGAGGGGCCACAACTGACCCTGGTAACTATTGACCCATAAGCCTGACTAGCCTGGTCTGCAAGGCTATGGAGCGCATCATCATGTAACTCATTAACAAAGACATTGGGAACCTCCAAACACTTGACCCAATCCAATTCGGCTTTGTTAACGGCAGATCATGCCTACTAAACCTGGATGACTTCTTTGAGACAGTCATCAAGGCCATAGATGAGGGGAAGGTAGTTCACACAGCCTACCTTGACCTCGCCAAGGCTTTTGACACCATTCCCCACGCGGGAATTATAGAAAAATTCACCAGCCTGAACATAAACCCTTTGTCACGAGATGGGTTGCCAACTGGCTTACAGACAGAACTCGCACGGTAGGAATAGCGGGCTCCAGGTCCGACTCAAGTGGTGTCCCACAAGGCTCAGTCCTGGGACCCCTATTGTTCGGCATATACTTCTCAGACGTGCAGGCAAACACAGGAGGACTATAGTTAACCAAGTTTGCCGATGACTGCAAACTGGCAGCCATAATTGACTCTCTGGCTGACATGGACATTCTCCAAAAGGGCCTTACTGAGACAGACTCCTGGTGTCAAAGTCATGGTCTCAAGCTAAATGCCAAAAAATGCATAGTCATCCCATTTGGGAAAAACAAAACACCCATGAATTACCACATAGGTGGCAGCCCCCTTAATACAGAAGAGGTAATAAGAGATCTGGAGACCCAGGTAGATAGTAATCTCTCCTTTGACAATCCTATTGCCAAAGTAGTTAGGAAATCCTTCTATGTAGCCCATCAAATTACTAAAGGGTTCGCATCTAGAAATAGAGAGGTTATAGTGCCCCTCTACTTGTCACTCATCAGACCCATCATAGAGTACAATGCCCCATTTGGGATGTACCTCACAAGACACTTCCAGCAGCTGGAAAGACCACAAAAGTACCTCACCAAGAGGATTACTGGCCTCAAACATATGCCCTATGCAGCCCGACTGGAAAAACTCCAGCTGTACTCAGTCGCATATCGCTTACTCAGAGGTGATCTCTGCTTGACTTACAAAGCCATGTCTAACTCAGAATTGATGGACATGCTCCACCTAAAGAAATCCAAGTCACTGCGAGCCACTTGCTCTAGTGAGCTAAACCTTGCCACAACAATAAATAGAACATGCTGAAGGGTTAGATTGCTGTCACAGAGACTCCCCATGCTTTGGAACAAAATTCTTAACTACATTAGGCAGAGCCCCTCACTAACACTCTTCAAGATCACTTCATTGGCTCTTCTTGACAGAGGCTCAGTTAATTAATCAATGGGGTGGCGAAAGCTGACACACTCTGGCTAGGCTTATAAATGCACTCGGGCAGATAGCCTAGTACCTACCTATGAACATGCTGTTCTGCGATCTTGCACAGAAAAGGGCCGACGTATCATCAACTCAGTTTCAGCAAACGATACCTTTTTTTTTCCTGTTCAACAGATGGATATTTTGAC